>NC_135364.1:32492500-32631638 GCF_051622035.1 Arctopsyche grandis | reverse complement strand
CCTAACCTAACCTAACCTAACCTAACCTAACCTAACCTAACCTAACCTAACCTAACCTAACCTAACCTAACCTAACCTAACCTAACCTAACCTAACCTAACCTAACTAACCTAACCTAACCTAACCTAACCTAACCTAACCTAACCTAACCTAACCTAACCTAACCTAACCTAACCTAACCTAACTAACCTAACCAACCTAACCTAACCTAACCTAACCTAACCTAACCTAACCTAACCTAACCTAACCTAACCTAACCTAACCTAACCTACTACCTAACCTAACCTAACCTAACCTAACCTAACCTAACCTAACCTAACCTAACCTAACCTAACCTAACCTAACCTAACCTAACCTACCTAACCTAACCTAACCTAACCTAACCTAACCTAACCTAACCTAACCTAACCTAACCTAACCTAACCTAACCTAACCTAACCTAACCTAACCTAACCTAACCTAACCTAACCTAACCTAACCTAACCTAACCTAACCTAACCTAACCTAACCTAACCTAACCTAACCTAACCTAACCTAACCTAACCTAACCTAACCTAACCTAACCTAACCTAACCTAACCTAACCTAACCTAACCTAACCTAACCTAACCTAACCTAACCTAACCTAACCTAACCTAACCTAACCTAACCTAACCTAACCTAACCTAACCTAACCTAACCTAACCTAACCTAACCTAACCTAACCTAACCTAACCTAACCTAACCTAACCTAACCTAACCTAACCTAACCTAACCTAACCTAACCTAACCTAACCTAACCTAACCTAACCTAACCTAACCTAACCTAACCTAACCTAACCTAACCTAACCTAACCTAACCTAACCTAACCTAACCTAACCTAACCTAACCTAACCTAACCTAACCTAACCTAACCTAACCTAACCTAACCTAACCTAACCTAACCTAACCTAACCTAACCTAACCTAACCTAACCTAACCTAACCTAACCTAACCTAACCTAACCTAACCTAACCTAACCTAACCTAACCTAACCTAACCTAACCTAACCTAACCTAACCTAACCTAACCTAACCTAACCTAACCTAACCTAACCTAACCTAACCTAACCTAACCTAACCTAACCTAACCTAACCTAACCTAACCTAACCTAACCTAACCTAACCTAACCTAACCTAACCTAACCTAACCTAACCTAACCTAACCTAACCTAACCTAACCTAACCTAACCTAACCTAACCTAACCTAACCTAACCTAACCTAACCTAACCTAACCTAACCTAACCTAACCTAACCTAACCTAACCTAACCTAACCTAACCTAACCTAACCTAACCTAACCTAACCTAACCTAACCTAACCTAACCTAACCTAACCTAACCTAACCTAACCTAACCTAACCTAACCTAACCTAACCTAACCTAACCTAACCTAACCTAACCTAACCTAACCTAACCTAACCTAACCTAACCTAACCTAACCTAACCTAACCTAACCTAACCTAACCTAACCTAACCTAACCTAACCTAACCTAACCTAACCTAACCTAACCTAACCTAACCTAACCTAACCTAACCTAACCTAACCTAACCTAACCTAACCTAACCTAACCTAACCTAACCTAACCTAACCTAACCTAACCTAACCTAACCTAACCTAACCTAACCTAACCTAACCTAACCTAACCTAACCTAACCTAACCTAACCTAACCTAACCTAACCTAACCTAACCTAACCTAACCTAACCTAACCTAACCTAACCTAACCTAACCTAACCTAACCTAACCTAACCTAACCTAACCTAACCTAACCTAACCTAACCTAACCTAACCTAACCTAACCTAACCTAACCTAACCTAACCTAACCTAACCTAACCTAACCTAACCTAACCTAACCTAACCTAACCTAACCTAACCTAACCTAACCTAACCTAACCTAACCTAACCTAACCTAACCTAACCTAACCTAACCTAACCTAACCTAACCTAACCTAACCTAACCTAACCTAACCTAACCTAACCTAACCTAACCTAACCTAACCTAACCTAACCTAACCTAACCTAACCTAACCTAACCTAACCTAACCTAACCTAACCTAACCTAACCTAACCTAACCTAACCTAACCTAACCTAACCTAACCTAACCTAACCTAACCTAACCTAACCTAACCTAACCTAACCTAACCTAACCTAACCTAACCTAACCTAACCTAACCTAACCTAACCTAACCTAACCTAACCTAACCTAACCTAACCTAACCTAACCTAACCTAACCTAACCTAACCTAACCTAACCTAACCTAACCTAACCTAACCTAACCTAACCTAACCTAACCTAACCTAACCTAACCTAACCTAACCTAACCTAACCTAACCTAACCTAACCTAACCTAACCTAACCTAACCTAACCTAACCTAACCTAACCTAACCTAACCTAACCTAACCTAACCTAACCTAACCTAACCTAACCTAACCTAACCTAACCTAACCTAACCTAACCTAACCTAACCTAACCTAACCTAACCTAACCTAACCTAACCTAACCTAACCTAACCTAACCTAACCTAACCTAACCTAACCTAACCTAACCTAACCTAACCTAACCTAACCTAACCTAACCTAACCTAACCTAACCTAACCTAACCTAACCTAACCTAACCTAACCTAACCTAACCTAACCTAACCTAACCTAACCTAACCTAACCTAACCTAACCTAACCTAACCTAACCTAACCTAACCTAACCTAACCTAACCTAACCTAACCTAACCTAACCTAACCTAACCTAACCTAACCTAACCTAACCTAACCTAACCTAACCTAACCTAACCTAACCTAACCTAACCTAACCTAACCTAACCTAACCTAACCTAACCTAACCTAACCTAACCTAACCTAACCTAACCTAACCTAACCTAACCTAACCTAACCTAACCTAACCTAACCTAACCTAACCTAACCTAACCTAACCTAACCTAACCTAACCTAACCTAACCTAACCTAACCTAACCTAACCTAACCTAACCTAACCTAACCTAACCTAACCTAACCTAACCTAACCTAACCTAACCTAACCTAACCTAACCTAACCTAACCTAACCTAACCTAACCTAACCTAACCTAACCTAACCTAACCTAACCTAACCTAACCTAACCTAACCTAACCTAACCTAACCTAACCTAACCTAACCTAACCTAACCTAACCTAACCTAACCTAACCTAACCTAACCTAACCTAACCTAACCTAACCTAACCTAACCTAACCTAACCTAACCTAACCTAACCTAACCTAACCTAACCTAACCTAACCTAACCTAACCTAACCTAACCTAACCTAACCTAACCTAACCTAACCTAACCTAACCTAACCTAACCTAACCTAACCTAACCTAACCTAACCTAACCTAACCTAACCTAACCTAACCTAACCTAACCTAACCTAACCTAACCTAACCTAACCTAACCTAACCTAACCTAACCTAACCTAACCTAACCTAACCTAACCTAACCTAACCTAACCTAACCTAACCTAACCTAACCTAACCTAACCTAACCTAACCTAACCTAACCTAACCTAACCTAACCTAACCTAACCTAACCTAACCTAACCTAACCTAACCTAACCTAACCTAACCTAACCTAACCTAACCTAACCTAACCTAACCTAACCTAACCTAACCTAACCTAACCTAACCTAACCTAACCTAACCTAACCTAACCTAACCTAACCTAACCTAACCTAACCTAACCTAACCTAACCTAACCTAACCTAACCTAACCTAACCTAACCTAACCTAACCTAACCTAACCTAACCTAACCTAACCTAACCTAACCTAACCTAACCTAACCTAACCTAACCTAACCTAACCTAACCTAACCTAACCTAACCTAACCTAACCTAACCTAACCTAACCTAACCTAACCTAACCTAACCTAACCTAACCTAACCTAACCTAACCTAACCTAACCTAACCTAACCTAACCTAACCTAACCTAACCTAACCTAACCTAACCTAACCTAACCTAACCTAACCTAACCTAACCTAACCTAACCTAACCTAACCTAACCTAACCTAACCTAACCTAACCTAACCTAACCTAACCTAACCTAACCTAACCTAACCTAACCTAACCTAACCTAACCTAACCTAACCTAACCTAACCTAACCTAACCTAACCTAACCTAACCTAACCTAACCTAACCTAACCTAACCTAACCTAACCTAACCTAACCTAACCTAACCTAACCTAACCTAACCTAACCTAACCTAACCTAACCTAACCTAACCTAACCTAACCTAACCTAACCTAACCTAACCTAACCTAACCTAACCTAACCTAACCTAACCTAACCTAACCTAACCTAACCTAACCTAACCTAACCTAACCTAACCTAACCTAACCTAACCTAACCTAACCTAACCTAACCTAACCTAACCTAACCTAACCTAACCTAACCTAACCTAACCTAACCTAACCTAACCTAACCTAACCTAACCTAACCTAACCTAACCTAACCTAACCTAACCTAACCTAACCTAACCTAACCTAACCTAACCTAACCTAACCTAACCTAACCTAACCTAACCTAACCTAACCTAACCTAACCTAACCTAACCTAACCTAACCTAACCTAACCTAACCTAACCTAACCTAACCTAACCTAACCTAACCTAACCTAACCTAACCTAACCTAACCTAACCTAACCTAACCTAACCTAACCTAACCTAACCTAACCTAACCTAACCTAACCTAACCTAACCTAACCTAACCTAACCTAACCTAACCTAACCTAACCTAACCTAACCTAACCTAACCTAACCTAACCTAACCTAACCTAACCTAACCTAACCTAACCTAACCTAACCTAACCTAACCTAACCTAACCTAACCTAACCTAACCTAACCTAACCTAACCTAACCTAACCTAACCTAACCTAACCTAACCTAACCTAACCTAACCTAACCTAACCTAACCTAACCTAACCTAACCTAACCTAACCTAACCTAACCTAACCTAACCTAACCTAACCTAACCTAACCTAACCTAACCTAACCTAACCTAACCTAACCTAACCTAACCTAACCTAACCTAACCTAACCTAACCTAACCTAACCTAACCTAACCTAACCTAACCTAACCTAACCTAACCTAACCTAACCTAACCTAACCTAACCTAACCTAACCTAACCTAACCTAACCTAACCTAACCTAACCTAACCTAACCTAACCTAACCTAACCTAACCTAACCTAACCTAACCTAACCTAACCTAACCTAACCTAACCTAACCTAACCTAACCTAACCTAACCTAACCTAACCTAACCTAACCTAACCTAACCTAACCTAACCTAACCTAACCTAACCTAACCTAACCTAACCTAACCTAACCTAACCTAACCTAACCTAACCTAACCTAACCTAACCTAACCTAACCTAACCTAACCTAACCTAACCTAACCTAACCTAACCTAACCTAACCTAACCTAACCTAACCTAACCTAACCTAACCTAACCTAACCTAACCTAACCTAACCTAACCTAACCTAACCTAACCTAACCTAACCTAACCTAACCTAACCTAACCTAACCTAACCTAACCTAACCTAACCTAACCTAACCTAACCTAACCTAACCTAACCTAACCTAACCTAACCTAACCTAACCTAACCTAACCTAACCTAACCTAACCTAACCTAACCTAACCTAACCTAACCTAACCTAACCTAACCTAACCTAACCTAACCTAACCTAACCTAACCTAACCTAACCTAACCTAACCTAACCTAACCTAACCTAACCTAACCTAACCTAACCTAACCTAACCTAACCTAACCTAACCTAACCTAACCTAACCTAACCTAACCTAACCTAACCTAACCTAACCTAACCTAACCTAACCTAACCTAACCTAACCTAACCTAACCTAACCTAACCTAACCTAACCTAACCTAACCTAACCTAACCTAACCTAACCTAACCTAACCTAACCTAACCTAACCTAACCTAACCTAACCTAACCTAACCTAACCTAACCTAACCTAACCTAACCTAACCTAACCTAACCTAACCTAACCTAACCTAACCTAACCTAACCTAACCTAACCTAACCTAACCTAACCTAACCTAACCTAACCTAACCTAACCTAACCTAACCTAACCTAACCTAACCTAACCTAACCTAACCTAACCTAACCTAACCTAACCTAACCTAACCTAACCTAACCTAACCTAACCTAACCTAACCTAACCTAACCTAACCTAACCTAACCTAACCTAACCTAACCTAACCTAACCTAACCTAACCTAACCTAACCTAACCTAACCTAACCTAACCTAACCTAACCTAACCTAACCTAACCTAACCTAACCTAACCTAACCTAACCTAACCTAACCTAACCTAACCTAACCTAACCTAACCTAACCTAACCTAACCTAACCTAACCTAACCTAACCTAACCTAACCTAACCTAACCTAACCTAACCTAACCTAACCTAACCTAACCTAACCTAACCTAACCTAACCTAACCTAACCTAACCTAACCTAACCTAACCTAACCTAACCTAACCTAACCTAACCTAACCTAACCTAACCTAACCTAACCTAACCTAACCTAACCTAACCTAACCTAACCTAACCTAACCTAACCTAACCTAACCTAACCTAACCTAACCTAACCTAACCTAACCTAACCTAACCTAACCTAACCTAACCTAACCTAACCTAACCTAACCTAACCTAACCTAACCTAACCTAACCTAACCTAACCTAACCTAACCTAACCTAACCTAACCTAACCTAACCTAACCTAACCTAACCTAACCTAACCTAACCTAACCTAACCTAACCTAACCTAACCTAACCTAACCTAACCTAACCTAACCTAACCTAACCTAACCTAACCTAACCTAACCTAACCTAACCTAACCTAACCTAACCTAACCTAACCTAACCTAACCTAACCTAACCTAACCTAACCTAACCTAACCTAACCTAACCTAACCTAACCTAACCTAACCTAACCTAACCTAACCTAACCTAACCTAACCTAACCTAACCTAACCTAACCTAACCTAACCTAACCTAACCTAACCTAACCTAACCTAACCTAACCTAACCTAACCTAACCTAACCTAACCTAACCTAACCTAACCTAACCTAACCTAACCTAACCTAACCTAACCTAACCTAACCTAACCTAACCTAACCTAACCTAACCTAACCTAACCTAACCTAACCTAACCTAACCTAACCTAACCTAACCTAACCTAACCTAACCTAACCTAACCTAACCTAACCTAACCTAACCTAACCTAACCTAACCTAACCTAACCTAACCTAACCTAACCTAACCTAACCTAACCTAACCTAACCTAACCTAACCTAACCTAACCTAACCTAACCTAACCTAACCTAACCTAACCTAACCTAACCTAACCTAACCTAACCTAACCTAACCTAACCTAACCTAACCTAACCTAACCTAACCTAACCTAACCTAACCTAACCTAACCTAACCTAACCTAACCTAACCTAACCTAACCTAACCTAACCTAACCTAACCTAACCTAACCTAACCTAACCTAACCTAACCTAACCTAACCTAACCTAACCTAACCTAACCTAACCTAACCTAACCTAACCTAACCTAACCTAACCTAACCTAACCTAACCTAACCTAACCTAACCTAACCTAACCTAACCTAACCTAACCTAACCTAACCTAACCTAACCTAACCTAACCTAACCTAACCTAACCTAACCTAACCTAACCTAACCTAACCTAACCTAACCTAACCTAACCTAACCTAACCTAACCTAACCTAACCTAACCTAACCTAACCTAACCTAACCTAACCTAACCTAACCTAACCTAACCTAACCTAACCTAACCTAACCTAACCTAACCTAACCTAACCTAACCTAACCTAACCTAACCTAACCTAACCTAACCTAACCTAACCTAACCTAACCTAACCTAACCTAACCTAACCTAACCTAACCTAACCTAACCTAACCTAACCTAACCTAACCTAACCTAACCTAACCTAACCTAACCTAACCTAACCTAACCTTACCTTACCTAACCTTACCTAACCTAACCGTACCTAACCTAACCTAACCTAACCTAACCTAACCTAACCTAACCTAACCTAACCTAACCCAACCTAACCTAACCCAACCTAACCTAACCTTCACCGAAATCAAAGAATTTGAGATTGTAAGATTTACACAAAATTCGCTAAACTCACCAAACCTAACTCAACCTAGCCTAACTATCACCGAAATCAAAGAATTCGACATTGCAGAAATGTGAAAAAAACTCGCATATCTCACAAAACCTAACCCAACCTAACCTAACCTTCACCGAAATCAAAGAATTTGAGATTGTGAGATTTACACAAAATTCGCTTAACTCACCAAACCTAACCTAACCTAGCCTAACTATCACCGAAATCAAAGAATCCGACATTACAAAAATATACACAAATCTCGCTTCCCTCACCAAACCTAACCCAACCTAGCCTCACTATCACCGAAAACAATGAATTGGACATTGCAAAATTATACACAAAACTCGCTTTCCTCACCAAACCTAACCCAACCTAGACTAACTTTTACCGATATCAAAGAATTAGACATTGCAGAAATGTAAAAACAACTCGCATACCTCACCAAAGCTTACCCAACCTAACCTCACCATCACCGAAATCAAAGAATTTGAGATTGTAAGATTTACACAAAATTCGCTAAACTCACCAAACCTAACCCAACCTAGCCTAACTATCACCAAAATCAAAAAATTCGACATTGCAAAAATATACACAAAACTCGCTTAGCTCACCAAAACTAACCCAACCTAGACTTACTTTTACCGAAATCAAAGAATTCGACATTGCAGAAATGTAAAAAAAACTCGCATACCACACCAAACCTAACCCAAGCTAACCTAACCATCACCAAAATTTAAGAATTTGAGATTGTTAGATTTACACAAAATTCGCTAAACTCACCAAACCTAACCCACCTAGCCTAACTATCACCGAAATTAAAGAATTCGACATTGCAAAAATATACACAAAACTCGCTTTCCTCACCAAACCTAACCCAACCTAGCCTCACTATCACCGAAATCAATGAATTGGACATTGCAAAATTTTACACAAAACTCGCTTTCCTCACCAAACCTAACCCAACCTAGACTAACTTTTACCGATATCAAAGAATTAGACATTGCAGAAATGTAAAAACAACTCGCATACCTCACCAAAGCTTACCCAACCTAACCTAACCATCACCGAAATCAAAGAATTTGAGATTGTAAGATTTACACAAAATTCGCTAAACTCACCAAACCTAACCCAACCTAGCTTAACTATCACCGAAATTAAAGAATTCGACATTGCAAAAATATACACAAATCTCGCTTTCCTCACTAAACCTAACCCAACCTAGCCTCACTATCACCGAAAACAATGAATTGGACATTGCAAAATTATACACAAAACTCGCTTTCCTCACCAAACCTAACCCAACCTAGACTAACTTTTACCGAAATAAAAGAATTAGACATTGCAGAAATGTAAAAACAACTCGCATACCTCACCAAAGCTTACCCAACCTAACCTAACCATCACCGAAATCAAAGAATTTGAGATTGTAAGATTTACACAAAATTCGCTAAACTCACCAAACCTAACCCAACCTAGCCTAACTATCACCGAAATTAAAGAATTCGACAATGCAAAAATATACACAAAACTCGCTTTTCTCACCAAACCTATACCAACCTAGCCTAACCATTACCGTAATCAAAAAATTCGACATTGCAGAAATGGAAAAAAAAATTCGCATACCTCACCATACCAAACCCAACCTAACCTAACCATCACCGAAATCAAAGAATTTGAGTTTGTAAGATTTACACAAAATTCGCTTAAATCACCAACTCTAAACCAACCTAGCCTTACTATCACCGAAATTAAAGAATTCGACATTGCAAAAATATACACAAAACTCGCTTTTCTCATCAAACCCAACCCAACCTAGCCTGACTATCACCGAAATCAAAAAATTCGACATTGCACAAATGTAAAAACAACTCGCATACCTCACCAAAGCTTACCCAACCTAACCTAACCATCACCGAAATCAAAGAATTTGAGATTGTAAGATTTACACAAAATTCGCTTAACTCACCAAACCTAACCCAACCTAGCCTAACTATCACCGAAATCAAAGAATTCGACATTGCAGAAATGTACAAAAAACTCGCATATCTCACAAAACCTAACCCAACGTAACCTAACCTTACCGAAATCAAAGAATTTCAGATTGTAAGATTTACACAAAATTCGCTTAACTCACCAAACCTAACGCAACCAAGCCTTACTATCACCGAAATTAAAGAATTCGACATTGCAAAAATATACACAAATCTCGCTTTCCTCACTAAACCTAACCCAACCTAGCCTCACTATCACCGAAAACAATGAATTGGACATTGCAAAATTATACACAAAACTCGCTTTCCTCACCAAACCTAACCCAACCTAGACTAACTTTTACCGAAATAAAAGAATTAGACATTGCAGAAATGTAAAAACAACTCGCATACCTCACCAAAGCTTACCCAACCTAACCTAACCATCACCGAAATCAAAGAATTTGAGATTGTAAGATTTACACAAAATTCGCATAACTCACCAAACCTAACCCAACCTAGCCTAACTATCACCGAAATTAAAGAATTCGACAATGCAAAAATATACACAAAACTCGCTTTTCTCACCAAACCTATACCAACCTAGCCTAACTATTACCGTAATCAAAAAATTCGACATTGCAGAAATGGAAAAAAAAATTCGCATACCTCACCATACCAAACCCAACCTAACCTAACCATCACCGAAATCAAAGAATTTGAGTTTGTAAGATTTACACAAAATTCGCTAAAATCACCAACTCTAAACCAACCTAGACTAACTATCACCGAAATCAAAGAATTCGACATTGCAAAAATATACACAAAACTCGCTTACCTCACCAAACCTAACCCAACCTAGCCTAACTATCACCGAAATCAAAGAATTCGACATTGCAGAAATGTGAAAAAAACTCGCATATCTCACAAAACCTAACCCAACCTAACCTAACCTTCACCGAAATAAAAGAATTTGAGATTGTAAGATTTACACAAAATTCGTTTAACTTACCAAACCTTACCCAACCTAGCCGAACTTTCACCGAAATTAAAGAATTCGACATTGCAAAAATATACACAAAACTCGCTTACCTCACCAAAACTAACCCAACCTAGACTTACTTTTACCGAAATCAAAGTATTCGACATTGCAGAAATGTAAAAAAAACTCGCATACCTCACCAAACCTAACCACACCTAACTTAACCTTCACCGAAATCAAAGAATTTGAGATTGTAAGATTTACACAAAATTCACTTAACTCACCAAACCTAACCCAACCTAGCCGAACTATCACCGAAATTAATGAATTCGACATTGCAAAAATATACACAAAACTCGCTTTTCACACCAAACCTAACCCAACCTAGCCTAACTTTCACCGAAATCAAAGAATTCGACATTGCAGAAATGTAAAAAAAACTCGCATACCTCACCATACCAAACCCAACCTAACATAACCATCACCGAAATCATATAATTTGAGATTGTAAGATTTACACAAAATTCGTTTAACTCACCAAACCTAACCCAACCTAGCCGAACTTTCACTGAAATCGAAGAATTCGACATTGCAAAAATATACATAAAACTCGCTTACCTCCCCAAAACTAACCCAACCTAGACTTACTTTTACCGAAATTTAAGAATTCGACATTGCAGAAATGTAAAAAAAACTCGCATACCTCACCAAACCTAACCCAACCTAACCAAACCATCACCGAAATCAAAGAATTTGAGATTGTTAGATTTACACAAAATTCGCTAAACTCACCAAACCTTACTTAACCTAGCCTAACTATCACCGAAATCAAAGGATTCGACATTGCAAAAATATACACAAAACTCGCTTACCTCACCAAAACTAACCCAACCTAGGCTTACTTTTACCGAAATCAAAGAATTCGACATTGCAGAAATGTGAAAAAAACTCGCATATCTCACAAAACCTAACCCAACCTAACCTAACCTTCACCGAAATCAAAGAATTTGAGATTGTAAGATTTTCACAAAATTCGCTTAACTCACCAAACCTAACCCACCCTAGCCGAAATATCACCGAAATTAATGAATTCGACATTGCAAAAATATACACAAAACTCGCTTTTCACACCAAACCTAACCCAACCTAGCCTAACTTTCACCGAAATCAAAGAATTCGACATTGCAGAAATGTAAAAAAAACTCGCATACCTCACCATACCAAACCCAACCTAACATAACCATCACCGAAATCATATAATTTGAGATTGTAAGATTTACACAAAATTCGTTTAACTCACCAAACCTAACCCAACCTAGCCGAACTTTCACTGAAATCGAAGAATTCGACATTGCAAAAATATACATAAAACTCGCTTACCTCCCCAAAACTAACCCAACCTAGACTTACTTTTACCGAAATTTAAGAATTCGACATTGCAGAAATGTAAAAAAAACTCGCATACCTCACCAAACCTAACCCAACCTAACCAAACCATCACCGAAATCAAAGAATTTGAGATTGTTAGATTTACACAAAATTCGCTAAACTCACCAAACCTAACTTAACCTAGCCTAACTATCACCGAAATCAAAGGATTCGACATTGCAAAAATATACACAAAACTCGCTTACCTCACCAAAACTAACCCAACCTAGGCTTACTTTTACCGAAATCAAAGAATTCGACATTGCAGAAATGTGAAAAAAACTCGCATATCTCACAAAACCTAACCCAACCTAACCTAACCTTCACCGAAATCAAAGAATTTGAGATTGTAAGATTTTCACAAAATTCGCTTAACTCACCAAACCTAACCCACCCTAGCCGAACTATCACCGAAATTAATGAATTCGACATTGCAAAAATATACACAAAACTCGCTTTTCACACCAAACCTAACCCAACCTAGCCTAACTTTCACCGAAATCAAAGAATTCGACATTGCAGAAATGTAAAAAAAACTCGCATACCTCACCATACCAAACCCAACCTAACATAACCATCACCGAAATCATATAATTTGAGATTGTAAGATTTACACAAAATTCGTTTAACTCACCAAACCTAACCCAACCTAGCCGAACTTTCACTGAAATCGAAGAATTCGACATTGCAAAAATATACATAAAACTCGCTTACCTCCCCAAAACTAACCCAACCTAGACTTACTTTTACCGAAATTTAAGAATTCGACATTGCAGAAATGTAAAAAAAACTCGCATACCTCACCAAACCTAACCCAACCTAACCAAACCATCACCGAAATCAAAGAATTTGAGATTGTTAGATTTACACAAAATTCGCTAAACTCACCAAACCTAACTTAACCTAGCCTAACTATCACCGAAATCAAAGGATTCGACATTGCAAAAATATACACAAAACTCGCTTACCTCACCAAAACTAACCCAACCTAGGCTTACTTTTACCGAAATCAAAGAATTCGACATTGCAGAAATGTGAAAAAAACTCGCATATCTCACAAAACCTAACCCAACCTAACCTAACCTTCACCGAAATCAAAGAATTTGAGATTGTAAGATTTTCACAAAATTCGCTTAACTCACCAAACCTAACCCACCCTAGCCGAACTATCACCGAAATTAATGAATTCGACATTGCAAAAATATACACAAAACTCGCTTTTCACACCAAACCTAACCCAACCTAGCCTAACTTTCACCGAAATCAAAGAATTCGACATTGCAGAAATGTAAAAAAAACTCGCATACCTCACCATACCAAACCCAACCTAACATAACCATCACCGAAATCAAATAATTTGAGATTGTAAGATTTACACAAAATTCGTTTAACTCACCAAACCTAACCCAACCTAGCCGAACTTTCACTGAAATCGAAGAATTCGACATTGCAAAAATATACATAAAACTCGCTTACCTCCCCAAAACTAACCCAACCTAGACTTACTTTTACCTAAATTTAAGAATTCGACATTGCAGAAATGTAAAAAAAACTCGCATACCTCACCAAACCTAACCCAACCTAACCAAACCATCACCGAAATCAAAGAATTTGAGATTGTAAGATTTACACAAAATTCGCTAAACTCACCAAACCTAACTTAACCTAGCCTAACTATCACCGAAGTCAAAGAATTCGACATTGCAAAAATATACACAAAACTCGCTTACCTCACCAATACTAACCCAACCTAGACTTACTTTTACCGAAATCAAAGAATTCGACATTGCAGAAATGTGAAAAAAACTCGCATATCTCACAAAACCTAACCCAACCTAACCTAACCATCACCGAAATCAAATAATTTGAGATTGTCAGATTTACACAAAATTCGTTTAACTCACCAAACCTAACCCAACCTAGCCGAACTTTCACTGAAATCGAAGAATTTGACATTGGAAAAATATACATAAAACTCGCTTTCTTCACCAAACCTAACCCAACCTAGCCTAACTTCTACCGAAATCAAAGAATTCGACCTTGCAGCAATGTAAAAAAAACTCGCATACCACACCAAACCTAACCCAAGCTAACCTAACCATCACCAAAATTTAAGAATTTGAGATTGTTAGATTTACACAAAATTCGCTAAACTCACCAAACCTAACCCACCTATTCTACTATCACCGAAATTAAAGAATTCGACATTGCAAAAATATACACAAAACTCGCTTTCCTCACCAAACCTAACCCAACCTAGCCTGACTATCACCGAAATCAATGAATTGGACATTGCAAAATTTTACACAAAACTCGCTTTCTTCACCAAACCTAACCCAACCTAGACTAACTTTTACCGATATCAAAGAATTAGACATTGCAGAAATGTAAAAACAACTCGCATACCTAACCAAAGCTTACCCAACGTAACCTAACCATCACCGAAATCAAAGAATTTGAGATTGTAAGATTTACACAAAATTCGCTTAACTCACCAAACCTAACCCAACCTAGCCTAACTATCACCAAAATCAAAGAATTCGACATTGCAAAAATATACACAAAACTCGCTTAGCTCACCAAAACTAACCCAACCTAGACTTACTTTTACCGAAATCAAAGTATTCGACATTGAAGAAATGTAAAAAAAACTCGCATACCTCACCAAACCTAACCCAACCTAACCAAACCATCACCGAAATCAAATAATTTCAGATTGTAAGATTTACACAAAATTCGCTTAACTCACCAAACCTTACCCAACCAAGCCTTACTATCACCGAAATTAAAGAATTCGACATTGCAAAAATATACACAAATCTCGCTTTCCTCACCAAACCTAACCCAACCTAGCCTCACTATCACCGAAAACAATGAATTGAACATTGCAAAATTATACACAAAACTCGCTTTCCTCACCAAACCTAACCCAACCTAGACTAACTTTTACCGATATCAAAGTATTAGACATTGCAGAAATGTAAAAACAACTCGCATACCTCACCAAAGCTTACCCAACCTAACCTAACCATCACCGAAATCAAAGAATTTGAGATTGTTAGATTTACAGAAAATTTGATAAACTCACCAAACCTAACCCAACCTAGCCTAACTATCACCAAAATCAAAGAATTCGACATTGCAAAAATATACACAAAACTCGCTTACCTCACCAAAACTAACCCAACCTAGACTTACTTTTACCGAAATAAAAGAATTAGACATTGCAGAAATGTAAAAACAACTCGCATACCTCACCAAAGCTTACCCAACCTAACCTTACCATCACCGAAATCAAAGAATTTGAGATTTTAAGATTTACAGAAAATTCCCTAAACTCACCAAACCTTACCCAACCTAGCCTAACTATCACCAAAATCAAAGAATTCGACATTGCAAAAATATACACAAAACTCGCTTACCTCACCAAAACTAACCCAACCTAGACTTACTTTTACCGAAATCAAAGTATTCGACATTGCAGAAATGTAAAAAAACTCGCATACCTCACCAAACCTAACCACACCTAACCAAACCATCACCGAAATCAAAAAATTTGAGATTGTAAGATTAACACAAAATTCGCTAAACTCACCAAACCTAACCCAACCTAGCCTAACTATCACCGAAATCAAAGAATTCGACATTGCAAAAATATACACAAAACTCGCTTACCTCACCAAAACTAACCCAACCTAGACTTACTTTTATCGAAATCAAAGAATTCGACATTGCAGAAATGTGAAAAAAACTCGCATATCTCACAAAACCTAACCCAACCTAACTTAACCTTACCGAAATCAAAGAATTTCAGATTGTAAGATTTACACAAAATTCGCTTAACTCACCAAACCTAACCCAACCTAGCCTAACTATCACCAAAATCAAAGAATTCGACATTGCAGAAATGTGAAAAAATCTCGCATATCTCACAAAACTTAACCCAACCTAACCTAACCTTCACCGAAATCAAAGAATTTGAGATTGTAAGATTTACACAAAATTTGCTTAACTCACCAAACCTAACCCAACCTAGCCGAACTTTCACTGAAATCGAAGAATTCGACAGTGCAAAAATATACATAAAACTCGCTTTCCTCACCAAACCTAACCCAACCTAGCCTAACTTCTACCGAAATCAAATTATTCGACATTACAGAAATGTAAAAAAAACTCGCATACCTCACCATACCAAACCCAACCTAACCTTACCATCACCTAAATCAAATAATTTGAGATTGTATGATTTACACAAAATTCGTTTAACTCACCAAACCTAACCCAACCTAGCCGAACTTTCAATGAAATCGAAGAATTCGACAGTGCAAAAATATACATAAAACTGGCTTTCTTCACCAAACCTAACCCAACCTAGCCTAACTTCTACCGAAATCAAAGAATTCGACCTTGCAGCAATGTAAAAAAAACTCGCATACCACACCAAACCTAACCCAAGCTAACCTAACCATCACCAAAATTTAAGAATTTGAGATTGTTAGATTTACACAAAATTCGCTAAACTCACCAAACCTAACCCACCTAGCCTAACTATCACCGAAATTAAAGAATTCGACATTGCAAAAATATACACAAAACTCGCTTTCCTCACCAAACCTAACCCTACCTAGCCTGACTATCGCCGAAATCAATGAATTGGACATTGCAAAATTTTACACAAAACTCCCTTTCCTCACCAAACCTAACCCAACCTAGACTAACTTTTACCGATATCAAAGAATTAGACATTGCAGAAATGTAAAAACAACTCGCATACCTCACCAAAGCTTACCCAACCTAACCTAACCATCACCGAAATCAAAGAATTTGAGATTGTAAGATTTATACAAAATTCGCTAAACTCACCAAACCTAACCCAACCTAGCCTAACTATCACCGAAATCAAAGAATTCGACATTGCAAAAATATACACAAAACTCGCTTACCTCATCAAAACTAACCCAACCTAGACTTACTTTTACCGAAATCAAAGAATTCGACATTGCAAAAAGGTAAAAAAAACTCGCATACCTCACCAAACCTAACCCAACCTAACCTAACCATCACCGAAATCAAAGAATTTGAGATTGTAAGATTTACACAAAATTCTCCAAACTCACCAAACCTAACCCAACCTAGCCTAACTATCACCGAAATCAAAGAATTCGACATTGCAAAAATATATACAAAACTCGCTTACCTCATCAAAACTAACCCAACCTAGTCTTACTTTTACCGAAATCAAAGAATTCGACATTGCAGAAATGTAAAAAAAACTCGCATACCTCACCAAACCTAACCCAACCTAACCTAACCATCACCGAAATCAAAGAATTTGAGATTGTAAGATTTACACAAAATTCGCTTAACTCACCAAACCTAACTCAACCTAGCCTAACTATCACCGAAATCAAAGAATTCGACATTGCAAAAATATACACAAAACTCGCTTACCTCATCAAAACTAACCCAACCTAGACTTACTTTTACCGAAATCAAAGAATTCGACATTGCAGAAATGTAAAAAAAACTCGCATACCTCACCAAACCTAACCCAACCTAACCTAACCATCACCGAAATCAAAGAATTTGAGATTGTAAGATTTACACAAAATTCGCTTAACTCACCAAACCTAACTCAACCTAGCCTAACTATCACCGAAATCAAAGAATTCGACATTGCAAAAATATACACAAAACTCGCTTACCTCAACAATCTTAACCCAACCTAGCGTAACTATCACCGAAATCAAAGAATTGGACATTGCAAAAATATACACAAAACTCTCTTACCTCACCAACCTTAACCCTACCTAGCCTAACTCTCACCAAAATCAAAGAATGCGACATTGCAAAAATATACACAAAACTCGCTAGCATCACCAAACCTAACCCAACCTAGCCCAGCTTTAGCCGAAATCAATGAATTTGGCATTGCAGAAATGTAAAAAAAACTCGCATACCACACCAAACCTATCCCAACCTAACCTAACCATCACCGAAATCAAATAATTTGAGATTGTAAGATTTACAAAAAATTCGTTTAACTCACCAAACCTAACCCAACCTAGCCGAACTTTTACCGAAATCAATGAAATTGACCTTGCAGAAATGTAAAAAAAACTCGCATACCACACCAAACCTAACCCAAGCTAACCTAACCATCACCAAAATTTAAGAAATTGAGATTGTTAGATTTACACAAAATTCGCTAACCTCACCAAACCTAACCCAACCTAGCCTTACTTTCACCGAAATCAAAGAATTCGACATTGCAAAAATATACACAAAACTCGCTTTCCTCACCAAACCTAACCCAACCTAGCCTCACTATCACCGAAATCAATGAATTGGACATTGCAAAATTTTACACAAAACTCGCTTTCCTCACCAAACCTAACCCAACCTAGACTAACTTTTACCGATATCAAAGAATTAGACATTGCAGAAATGTAAAAACAACTCGCATACCTCACCAAACCTTAACCCTACCTAGCCTAACTATCACCAAAATCAAAGAATGCGACATTGCAAAAATATACACAAAACTCGCTAGCTTCACCAAACCTATCCCAACCTAGACTTACTTTTACCGAAATCAAAGAATTCGACATTGCAAAAAGGTAAAAAAAACTCGCATACCTCACCAAACCTAACCCAACCTAACCTAACCATCACCGAAATCAAAGAATTTGAGATTGTAAGATTTACACAAAATTCTCCAAACTCACCAAACCTAACCCAACCTAGCCTAACTATCACCGAAATCAAAGAATTCGACATTGCAAAAATATACACAAAACTCGCTTACCTCATCAAAACTAACCCAACCTAGACTTACTTTTACCGAAATCAAAGAATTCGACATTGCAGAAATGTAAACAAAACTCGCTTACCTCACCAATCTTAACCCAACCTAGCGTAACTATCACCGAAATCAAAGAATTCGACATTGCAAAAATATACACAAAACTCGCTTACCTCACCAACCTTAACCCTACCTAGCCTAACTATCACCAAAATCAAAGAATGCGACATTGCAAAAATATACACAAAACTCGCTAGCTTCACCAAACCTAACCCAACCTAGCCCAGCTTTTGCCGAAATCAATGACTTCGGCATTGCAGAAATGTAAAAAAAACTCGCATACCACACCAAACCTAACCCAACCTAACCTAACCATCACCGAAATCAAATAATTTGAGATTGTAAGATTTACAAAAAATTCGTTTAACTCACCAAACCTAACCCAACCTAGCCGAACTTTCACTGAAATCGAAGAATTTGACATTGCAAAAATATACATAAAACTCGCTTTCCTCACCAAACCTAACCCAACCTAGCCTAACTTTTTACCGAAATCAATGAATTTGACCTTGCAGAAATGTAAAAAAAACTCGCATACCACACCAAACCTAACCCAAGCTAACCTAACCATCACCAAAATTTAAGAAATTGAGATTGTTAGATTTACACAAAATTCGCTAACCTCACCAAACCTAACCCAACCTAGCCTTACTTTCACCGAAATCAAAGAATTCGACATTGCAAAAATATACACAAAACTCGCTTTCCTCACCAAACCTTACCCAACCTAGCCTCACTATCACCGAAATCAATGAATTGGACATTGCAAAATTTTACACAAAACTCGCTTTCCTCACCAAACCTAACCCAACCTAACCTAACCATCACCAAAATCAAAGAATTTGAGATTGTAAGATTTACACAAAATTCTCCAAACTCACCAAACCTAACCCAACCTAGCCTAACTATCACCGAAATCAAAGAATTCGACATTGCAAAAATATACACAAAACTCGCTTACCTCATCAAAACTAACCCAACCTAGACTTACTTTGACCGAAATCAAAGAATTCGACATTGCAGAAATGTAAACAAAACTCGCTTACCTCACCAATCTTAACCCAACCTAGCGTAACTATCACCGAAATCAAAGAATTCGACATTGCAAAAATATACACAAAACTCGCTTACCTCACCAACCTTAACCCTACCTAGCCTAACTATCACCAAAATCAAAGAATGCGACATTGCAAAAATATACACAAAACTCGCTAGCTTCACCAAACCTTACCCAACCTAGCCCAGCTTTTGCCGAAATCAATGACTTCGGCATTGCAGAAATGTAAAAAAAACTCGCATACCACACCAAACTTTACCCAACCTAACCTAACCATCACCGAAATCAAATAATTTGAGATTGTAAGATTTACAAAAAATTCGTTTAACTCACCAAACCTAACCCAACCTAGCCGAACTTTCACTGAAATCGAAGAATTTGACATTGCAAAAATATACATAAAACTCGCTTTCCTCACCAAACCTAACCCAACCTAGCCTAACTTTTTACCGAAATCAATGAATTTGACCTTGCAGAAATGTAAAAAAAACTCGCATACCACACCAAACCTAACCCAAGCTAACCTAACCATCACCAAAATTTAAGAAATTGAGATTGTTAGATTTACACAAAATTCGCTAACCTCACCAAACCTAACCCAACCTAGCCTTACTTTCACCGAAATCAAAGAATTCGACATTGCAAAAATATACACAAAACTCGCTTTCCTCACCAAACCTTACCCAACCTAGCCTCACTATCACCGAAATCAATGAATTGGACATTGCAAAATTTTACACAAAACTCGCTTTCCTCACCAAACCTAACCCAACCTAGCCTAACTATCACCGAAAACAAAAAATTCGGCATTGCAGAAATGTAAAAAAAACTTGCATACCTCACCATACCAAACCCAACCTAACCTAACCATAAACCGAAATCAAAGAATTTGAGATTGTAAGATTTACACAAAATTCGCTAAACTCACCAAACCTTACCTAACCTAGCCTAACTATCACCGAAATCAAAGAATTCGACATTGCAAAAATATACACAAATCTCGCTTCCCTCACCAAACCTAACCCAACCTAGCCTCACTATCACCGAAAACAATGAATTGGACATTGCAAAATTATACACAAAACTCGCTTTCCTCTCCAAACCAAACCCAACCTAGACTAACTTTTACCGATATCAAAGAATTAGACATTGCAGAAATGTAAAAACAACTCGCATACCTCACCAAAGCTTACCCAACCTAACCTAACCATCACCGAAATCAAAGAATTTGAGATTGTATGATTTACACAAAATTCGCTTAACTCACCAAACCTAACCCAACCTAGCCTAACTATCACCGAAATCAAAGAATTCGACATTGCAAAAATATACACAAAACTCGCTTGCCTCACCAAACCTAACCCAACCTAGCCCAGCTTTTGCCGAAATCAATGAATTCGACATTGCAGAAATGTAAAAAAAACTCGAATACAACACCAAACCTAACCCAAGCTAACCTAACCATCGACAAAATTTAAGAATTTGAGATTGTTTGATTTAGACAAAATTTGCTAACCTCACCAAACCTAACCCAACCTAGCCTAACTATCACCGAAAACAAAAAATTCGACATTGCAGAAATGTTAAAAAAAACTAGCATACCTCACGATACCAAACCCAACCTTACCTAACCATCAGCGAAATCAAATAATTTAAGATTGTAAGATTTACACAAAATTCGCTAAACTCACCAAACCTAACCCAACCTAGAGGAACTTTTACTAAAATCAAAGAATTCGAAATTGCAAAAATATACATAAAACTCGCTTTCCTCACCAAACCTAACCCAACCTAGTCTAACTTTTACCGAAATCAAAGAATTCGACCTTGCAGAAATGTAAAAAAAACTCGCATACCACACCAAACCTAACCCAAGCTAACCTAACCATCACCAAAATTTAAGAATTTGAGATTGTAAGATTTACACAAAACTCGCTTACCTCACCAAACCTAACCCAACCTAGCCTAACTATCACCGAAATCAAAGAAGTCGACATTGCAAAAATATACACAATACTCGCTTTCCTCACCAAACCTAATCCAACCCAGCCTTACTCTTACCAAAATCAAAATTGCAGGAATGTAAAAAAAACTCGCATGCCACACAAAACCTAACCCAACCTAACCTAACCATCACCGAAATTAAAGAATTCGAGATTGTTAGATTTACACAAAATTCGCTTAACTCACCAAACCTAACCAAACCTAGCCTAACTATCACCGAAATTAAAGAATTCGACATTGCAAAAATATACACAAAACTTGCTTTTCTCACCAAACCTAACCCAACCTAGCCTAACTATCACCGAAATCAAAGAATTCGACATTGCTAAAATATACACAAAACTCGCTTACCTCACCAAAACTAACCCAACCTAGACTTACTTTTACCGAAATCAAAGAATTCGACATTGCCGAAATGTGAAAAAAACTCGCATATCTTACAAAACCTAACCCAACCTAACCTTACCTTCACCGAAATCAAAGAATTTGAGATTGTAAGATTTACACAAAATTCGCTTAACTCATCAAACCTAACCCAACCTAGCCGAACTATCACCGAAATTAAAGAATTCGACATTGCAAAAATATACATAAAAATCGCTTTTCACACCAAACCTAACCTAACCTAGCCTAACTATCACCGAAATCGAAGAATTCGACATTGCAGAAATGTAAAAAAAACTCGCATACCTCACCAAACCAACCCCAACCTAAACTTACCATCACCGAAATCAAAGAATTTGAGTTTGTAAGATTTACACAAAATACGCTTAACTCACCAAACCTAACTCAACCTAGCCTAACTATCACCGAAATCAAAGAATTCGACATTGCAAAAATATACACAAAACTCGCTTACCTCACCAACCTTAACCCTACCTAGCCTAACTATCACCAAAATCAAAGAATGCGACATTGCAAAAATATACACAAAACTCGCTAGCCTCACCAAACCTAACCCAACCTAACCTAACCATCACCGAAATCAAATAATTTGAGATTTTAAGATTTACAAAATATTCGTTTAACTCACCAAACCTAACCCATCCTAGACTAACTATCACCGAAATCAAAGAATTCGACCTTGCAGAAATGTAAAAAAAACTCGCATACCACAGAAAATCTAACCCAACCTAACCTAACCATCACCGAAATTAAAGAATTTGAGATTGTATGATTTACACAAAATTCGCTTAACTCACCAAACCTAACCCAACCTAGCCGAACTTTCACTGAAATCGAAGAATTCGACATTGCAAAAATATACACAAAACTAGCTTTCCTCACCAAACCAAACCCTAACTAGCCTTACTATCACCGAAATTAAAGAATTCGACATTGCAAAAATATACACAAAACTCGCTTTTCTCACCAAACTAAACCCAACCTAGCCTAACTTTCACCAAAATCAAAGAATGCGACATTGCAAAAATATACACAAAACTCGCTTGCCTCACCAAACCTAACCCAACCTAGCCCAGCTTTTGCCGAAATCAATGAATTCGACATTGCAGAAATGTAAAAAAAACTCGCATACCACACCAAACCTAACCCAACCTAACCCAACCATCACCGAAATCAAATAATTTGAGATTGTAAGATTTACACAAAATTCGCTAAACTCACCAAACCTTACCCAACCTAGCCGAACTATCACCGAAATTAAAGAATTCGACATTGCAAAAATATACATAAAAATCGCTTTTCACACCAAACCTAACCTAACCTAGCCTAACTATCACCGAAATCGAAGAATTCGACATTGCAGAAATGTAAAAAAAACTCGCATACCTCACCAAACCAAACCCAACCTAAACTTACCATCACCGAAATCAAAGAATTTGAGTTTGTAAGATTTACACAAAATACGCTTAACTCACCAAACCTAACTCAACCTAGCCTAACTATCACCGAAATCAAAGAATTCGACATTGCAAAAATATACACAAAACTCGCTTACCTCACCAACCTTAACCCAACCTAGCCTAACTATCACCGAAATCAAAGAATTCGACATTGCAAAAATATACACAAAACTCGCTTGCCTCACCAAACCTAACCCAACCTAGCCGAACTTTCACTGAAATCGAAGAATTCGACATTGCAAAAATATACATAAAACTCGCTTTCCTCACCAAACCTAACCCAACCTAGCCTAACTTTTACCGAAATCAAAGAATTCGACCTTGCAGAAATGTAAAAAAAACTCGCATTCCACACCAAAACTAACCCCAGCTTACCTAACCATCATCAAAATTTAAGAATTTGAGATTGTAAGATTTACACAAAACTCGCTTACCTCACCAAACCTAACCCAACCTAGCCTAACTATCACCGAAATCAAAGAATTCGACATTCCAAAAATATACACAATACTCGCTTTCCTCACCAAACCTAACCCAACCCGGCCTTACTTTTACCGAAATCAAAGAATTCGACATTGCAGGAATGTAAAAAAAACTCGCATGCCACACAAAATCTAACCCAACCTAACCTAACCATCACCGAAATTAAAGAATTTGAGATTGTATGATTTACACAAAATTTGCTTACCTCACCAAACCTTACCCAACCTAGCCTAACTTTCACCGAAATCAAAAAATTCGACATTGCCAAAATATACACAAAACTTGCTTTCCTCCCTAAACCAAACCCAAACTAGCCTAACTATCACCGAAATTAAAGAATTCGACATTGCAAAAATATACACAAAACACGCTTTTCTCACCAAACCTAACCCAACCTAGCCTAACTTTCACCAAAATCAAAGAATGCGACATTGCAAAAATATACACAAAACTCTCTTGCCTCACCAAACCTAACCCAACCTAGCCCAGATTTTGCCGAAATCAATGAATTCGGCATTGCAGAAATGTAAAAAAAACTCGCATACCACACCAAACCTAACCCAACCTAACCTAACCATCACCGAAATCAAATAATTTGAGATTGTAAGATTTACAAAAAATTCGTTTAACTCACCAAACCTAACCCAACCTAGCCTAACTTTTACCGAAATCAATGAATTTGACCTTGCAGAAATGTAAAAAAAACTCGCATACCACACCAAACCTAACCCAAGCTAACCTAACCATCACCAAAATTTAAGAATTTGAGATTGTTAGATTTACACAAAATTCGCTAACCTCACCAAACCTAACCCAACCTAGCCTTACTTTCACCGAAATCAAAGAATTCGACATTGCAAAAATATACACAAAACTCGCTTTCCTCACCAAACCCAACCCAACCTAGCCTCACTATCACCGAAATCAATGAATTGGACATTGCAAAATTTTACACAAAACTCGCTTTCCTCACCAAACCTAACCCAACCTAGACTAACTTTTACCGATATCAAAGAATTAGACATTGCAGAAATGTGAAAAAAACTCGCATATCTCACAAAACCTAACCTAGCCTCACTATCACCGAAATCAATGAATTGGACATTGCAGAAATGTAAAAAAAACTCACACTCAAAAACCCAACGTAACCTAACCTTCACCAAAATCAAAGAATTTCAGATTGTAAGATTTACACAAAATTCGCTTAACTCACCCAACCTAACCCAACCAAGCCTTACTATCACCGAAATCAAAAAATTCGACATTGCAGAAATGTTAAAAAAACTCGTATACCTCACCATACCAAACCCAACCTAACCTAACCATCACCGAAATCAAAGAATTTGAGATTGTAAGATTTACACAAAATTCGCTAAACTCACCAAACCAAACCCACCTAGCCTAACTATCACTGAAATTAAAGAATTCGACATTGCAAAAATATACACAAAACTCGCTTTCCTCACCAAACCTAACCCAACCTAGCCTCACTATCACCGAAATCAATGAATTGGACATTGCAAAATTTTAGACTTACTTTTACCGAAATCAAAGAATTCGACATTGCCGAAATGTGAAAAAAACTCGCATACCACACCAAACCTAACCCAACCTAACCTAACCATCACCGAAATCAAATAATTTGAGATTTTAAGATTTACAAAATATTCGTTTAACTCACCAAACCTAACCCAACCTAGCCGAACTTTCACTGAAATCGAAGAATTCGACATTACAAAAATATACATAAAACTCGCTTTCCTCACCAAACCTAACCCAACCTAGCCTAACTTTTACCGAAATCAATGAATTCGACCTTGCAGAAATGTAAAAAAAACTCGCATACCACACCAAACCTAACCCAAGCTAACCTAACCATCACCAAAATTTAAGAATTTGAGATTGTTAGATTTACACAAAATTCGCTAACCTCACCAAACCTAACCCAACCTAGCCTTACTTTCACCGAAATCAAAGAATTCGACATTGCAAAAATATACACAAAACTCGCTTGCCTCACCAAACCTAACCGAACCTAGCCCAGCTTTTGCCGAAATCAATGAATTCGACATTGCAGAAATGTAAAAAAAACTCGAATACAACACCAAACCTAACCCAAGCTAACCTCACCATCGACAAAATTTAAAAATTTGAGATTGTTAGATTTAGACAAAATTTGCTAACCTCACCAAACCTAACCCAACCTAGCCTAACTATCACCGAAAACAAAAAATTCGACATTGCAGAAATGTTAAAAAAAACTAGCATACCTCACCATACCAAACCCAACCTTACCTAACCATCACCGAAATCAAATAATTTAAGATTGTAAGATTTACACAAAATTCGCTAAACTCACCAAACCTAACCCAACCTAGCCGAACTTTTACTAAAATCAAAGAATTCGAAATTGCAAAAATATACATAAAACTTGCTTTCCTCACCAAACCTAACCCAACCTAGTCTAACTTTTACCGAAATCAAAGAATTCGACCTTGCAGAAATGTAAAAAAAACTCGCATACCACACCAAACCTAACCCAAGCTAACCTAACCATCACCAAAATTTAAGAATTTGAGATTGTTAGATTTACACAAAATTCGCTTACCTCACCAAACCAAACCCAACCTAGCCTAACTTTCACCGAAATCAAAGAATTCGACATTGCCAAAATATACACAAAACTTGCTTTCCTCACCAAACCAAACCCAAACTAGCCTAACTATCACCGAAATTAAAGAATTCGACATTGCAAAAATATACACAAAACTCCCTTTTCTCACCAAATCTAACCCAACCTAGCCTAACTATCACCGAAATCAAAGAATTCGACATTGCAGAAATGTAAAAAAAAACTCGCATTCCACACCAAACCGAACCCAAGCTTACCTTATCATCACCAAAATTTAAGAATTTGAGATTGTAAGATTTACACAAAACTCGCTTACCTCACCAAACCTAACCCAACCTAGCCTAACTATCACCGAAATCAAAGAAGTCGACATTGCAAAAATATACACAATACTCGCTTTCCTCACCAAACCTAATCCAACCCAGCCTTACTCTTACCGAATTCAAAGAAATCAAAATTGCAGGAATGTAAAAAAAACTCGCATGCCACACAAAACCTAACCCAACCTAACCTAACCATCACCGAAATTAAAGAATTCGAGATTGTTAGATTTACACAAAATTCGCTAAACTCACCAAACCTAACCAAACCTAGCCTAACTATCACCGAAATTAAAGAATTCGACATTGCAAAAATATACACAAAACTTGCTTTTCTCACCAAACCTAACCCAACCTAGCCTAACTATCACCGAAATCAAAGAATTCGACATTGCAAAAATATACACAAAACTCGCTTACCTCACCAAAACTAACCCAACCTAGACTTACTTTTACCGAAATCAAAGAATTCGACATTGCCGAAATGTGAAAAAAACTCGCATATCTCACAAAACCTAACCCAACCTAACCTTACATTCACCGAAATCAAAGAATTTGAGATTGTAAGATTTACACAAAATTCGCTTAACTCATCAAACCTAACCCAACCTAGCCGAACTATCACCGAAATTAAAGAATTCGACATTGCAAAAATATACATAAAAATCGCTTTTTACACCAAACCTAACCTAACCTAGCCTAACTATCACCGAAATCGAAGAATTCGACATTGCAGAAATGTAAAAAAAACTCGCATACCTCACCAAACCAAACCCAACCTAAACTTACCATCACCGAAATCAAAGAATTTGAGTTTGTAAGATTTACACAAAATACGCTTAACTCACCAAACCTAACTCAACCTAGCCTAACTATCACCGAAATCAAAGAATTCGACATTGCAAAAATATACACAAAACTCGCTTACCTCACCAACCTTAACCCAACCTAGCCTAACTATCACCGAAATCAAAGAATTCGACATTGCAAAAATATACACAAAACTCGCTTACCTCACCAACCTTAACCCTACCTAGCCTTACTATCACCAAAATCAAAGAATGCGACATTGCAAAAATATACACAAAACTCGCTAGCCTCACCAAACCTTAACCAACCTAGCCCAGCTTTTGCCGAAATCAATAAATTCGACATTGCAGAAATGTAAAAAAAACTCGCATACCTCACCATACCAAACCCAACCTAACCTAACCATCACCGAAATCAAATAATTTGAGATTGTAAGATTTACACAAAATTCGCTAAACTCACCAAACCTAACCCAACCTAGCCTAACTATCACCGAAATCAAAGAATTCGACATTCCAAAAATATACACAATACTCGCTTTCCTCACCAAACCTAACCCAACCCGGCCTTACTTTTACCGAAATCAAAGAATTCGACATTGCAGGAATGTAAAAAAAACTCGCATTCCACACAAAATCTAACCCAACCTAACCTAACCATCACAGAAATTAAAGAATTTGAGATTGTAAGATTTACACAAAATTCGCTAAACTCAACAAACCTAACCCAACCTTGTCTTACTATCACCGAAATTAAAGAATTCGACATTGCAAAAATATACACAAAACTCGCTTTTCTCACCAAACCTAACCCAACCTAGCCCAACTATTACCGAAATCAAAAAATTCGACATTGCAGAAATGTAAAAAAAACTCGCATACCTCAACGTACCAAACCCAACCTAACCTAACCATCACCGAAATCAAAGAATTTGAGATTGTAAGATTTACACAAAATTCGCTAAACTCACCAAACCTAACCCAACCTAGCCTTACTATCACCGAAATTAAAGAATTCCACATTGCAAAAATATACACAAAACTCGCTTTTCTCACCAAACCTAACCCAACCTAGCCTAACTATCACCAAAATCAAAGAATGCGACATTGCAAAAATATACACAAAACTCGCTTTTCTCATCAAACCTAACCCAACCTAGCCCAACTATTACCGAAATCAAAAAATTCGACTTTGCAGAAATGTAAAAAAAACTCGCATACCTCACCATACCAAACCCAACCTAGCCTAACTTTCACCAAAATCAAAGAATGCGACATTGCAAAAATATACACAAAACTCGCTTGCCTCACCAAACCTAACCCAACCCAGCCTTACTTTTACCGAAATCAAAGAATTTGACATTGCAGGAATGTAAAAAAACTCGCATGCCACACCAAACCTAACCCAACCTTACCTAACCATCAACGAAATTAAAGAATTTGAGATTGTAAAATTTACACAAAATTCGCTAACCTCACCAAACCTAACCCAACCGAGACTAACTATCAGCGTAATCAAAGAACTCGACATTGCAGAATTTAAAAAAAAACTCGCATACCTCACCATACCAAACCTAACCTTACCTTACCATCACCGAAATCAAAGAATTTGAGTTTGTAAGATTTACACAAAATTCGCTTAAATCACCAACCCTAAACCAACCTAGCCTAACTATCACCGAAATTAAAGAATTCGACATTGCAAAAATATACACAAAACTCGCTTTTCTCACCAAACCTAACCCAACCTAGCCTGACTATCACCGAAATCAAAAAATTCGACATTGCACAAATGTAAAAAAAACTCGCATACCTCACCAAACCTAAACCAACCTAACCTACCCTTCACCGAAATTTAAGAATTTGAGATTTTAAGATTTACACAAAATTCGCTAAACTCACCAAAACTAACCCAACCTAGCCTAACTATCACCGAAATCAAAGAATTCGACATTGCAAAAATTAAACACAAAACTCGCTTTCCTCACCAAACCTAACCCAACCTAGCCCAGCTTTTGCCGAAATCAATGAATTCGACATTGCAGAAATGTAAAAAAAACTCGCATACCACACCAAACCTAACCCAAGCTAACCTAAACGTCACCAAAATTTAAGAATTTGAGATTGTAAGATTTACACAAAATTCGCTTAAATCACCAAACCTAACCCAACCTAGCTTAACTATCACCGAAATCAAAGAATTCGACATTGCAAAAATATACACAAAACTAGCTTTCCTCACCAAACCAAACCCAACCTAGCCTAACGATCAACGAAATTAAAGAATTCGACATTGCAAAAATAAACACAAAACTCACTCTTCTCACCAAACTAAACCCAACCTAGCCTAACTTTCACTGAAATCAAAGAATTCGAAATTGCAAAAATATACATAAAACTCGCTTTCCTCACCAAACCTAACCCAACCTAGCCTAACTTTTACCGAAATCAAAGAACTCGACCTTGCAGAAATGTAAAAAAAACTTGCATACCACACCAAACCTAACCCAAACTAACCTAACCGTCACCAAAATTTAAGAATTTGAGATTGTAAGATTTACACAAAATTCGCTAACCTCACCAAACCTAACCCAACCTAGCTTAACCATCACCGAAATCAAAGAATTCGATATTGTTAGATTTCCACAAAATTCGTTAAACTCAACAAACCTAATCCAACCTGACCGAACCACCACCGAAATCAAAGAATTCGAAATTTTAAGATTTACAGAAAATTAGGTTAAGTTGGGTTAGGTTTGGTGAGGCTAGCGAGTTTTGTGTAAATCTTACAATCTCGATTTCTTTAATTTCGGTGATGGTTAGGTTAGGTTGGGTTAGGTTTGGTGAGGTTTAAGAGTTTTGTGTTAATCTTACAATCTCGCATTCTTTGATTTCGGTGATCGTTAAATTAGGTTGGGTGAGGTTTGATAGGGTTAGTGAGTTTTTTGTATATTTTTGCAATGTCGAATTCTTTTATTTCAGTGATGGTAAGGTAAGGTTTACCTAGGTTAAGTGAGGCTAGCGAGTTTTGTGTAAATCTTACAATCTCGTATTCTTTGATTTCGGTGATGGTTAGGTTAGTTTGGGTAAGGTTTGGTGAGGCTAGCGAGTTTTGTATAAATCTTACATCTCGAATTTTTTGATTTCGGTGATGGCTAGGTTAGGTTGGGTTAGGTTTGTTGAGTTTAGCGAATTTTGTGTAAATGTAAAAATCTTTTAATTTTTTGATTTCGGTGATGGTAAGGTTAGGTTAGGTAAGGTTTGGTGAAATTAAAGAGTTTTGTGTTAATCTTATAATCTCGAATTCTTTGGTTTCGGGGATCGTTAAATTAGGTTGGGTGAGGTTTGATAAGGTAAGCGAGTTTTTTGTATATTTTTGCAATGTCGAATTCTTTGATTTCGGTGATGGTTAGGTTAGGTTGTGTTAGGTTTGGTGAGGTTTGCAAGTTTAGTCGGGTATGAGCAGCCGTGGTGAGCGGACGGGATAGCGGCGGTCTTTGCTGCAATCGCTGAAGGTGACTGCAACTGCTCTCCAACGTCGCATTGCGGTGTCCAGAGGACTTCATTGACTCCAAAGTAATGTATTAGCATTGCATTAGCATCTGCATCAGCGCCAGACGAGGTAAGGAATCGAGGTAAGTTTTCATTAAAATCCGTTACGTTGCATAGATACGCTAACCTTGTTTACAGCTGGCTACGCTTGCGGTTGATCGTAATACCACAAACTCCGAACAAGTGAAGCATTGCGCATGCGCGTGTTCAAAAAAAAAAAAAAAAAAAACCAACGGCTACGAAGAACTTTGCGTCGAAAAAATTGCAATCTGCGATCACATCGAATACATAGAAGACGTTGAATGGAAGCAATCAAGTTTATTTCATCATCGTCGCGGTTAATTTTGGGACTGTCAACTGGTGCTAAAAGGCATAGTTGGCGTTCACATCTCAATCACAACACAAACGCCCAACGAAAAGGCATCGATAACAATTGTGTTGCTAACAGCTGTTTTTTAACAGTGCGATCGAGTGCCGATTGAAAAATCAACGACCACGGTGAACGTTGTATCGGAAGGATTGGATTCGTTTTACATATTGCACAAAAGCAATTCAACTGTTGTAATTTATAGCTGGAATTGGAGGCAAGAGACAGATTTGGGTTTCATTTCCTCAGCACAATACAGGTGGCTAAGGAAAACTCATCGATACCAACAACAACTACGTTGCTAACGGCTTTATGCGCTTGCAGCAAAACGAAATAACATTAAATATGACCAATGCGCATATGTGTGCTGAATAAATAATAAACGGCAACGGTGAATTTTTGCATTGGTTAGATTGGATTCGGCAAACGAATTAGACACATTGCTTTGAAAAACACGAATTACTATCATTTACACACACCCACGGTGAATCGTAACACTGTTGACTGGAGACAAGAGACAAAGTTAGTGTTAAAGTGTCCATCACAACATAAACGTCTTACAACAGCTCATTAATAACAATAACAACTACGTTGCTAACGACTTGTTGCGATTACGGCAGATCAAAGTACCACTAACAACGACCAAAATAAATAGTGTGCGAGCGCGTACCGATTGAAAAATTAACGATCACGGTGAACTTTTTAGTCGGAGAAATTGGAATAATGACAACAATGGCTAGCATATCTTTGGAAATGTGTGAGATTACTGCTAAAGAAGCTCTCGAGCAGAAGGTATTCCACAAATTATAATTAATTCTAATTGATCTCAATAGCAAAATACGTAAAAATACCTACGTTCCAATCAAGGATGGAATTGAAGAGGCAATGATAGCCTTTAATACATATAAAGACATAAAACTAGACCCGTTAAAGCATAGATTACAAACTAAAACACTAATAGAACTCAATCCCACCTCGAGCGATGTTTTAAAGAATCCTCCAAATGCTTTAATACCGGAAAATCCCGCAATCATGGACTCGGCATCCTCACTAGATCAACCAAAAGAGGATTCCTGGAAAGAAGTAAGGTCAAAAAGAAGGCGGAATAAAAAGAATAAAAGAACAAATAATACAAAGAACACCAACAACAACAACGATCGGCGTCAGCCAAACATTGAAAATAGCTTTCATGATCGATATGCGCGATTTCCACCAGGCCCCAGAAATGAGGCTATAACAATAAAGTCAGACGGCACGGTGACATATGCAGACACCTTAAAGAAAATCAGAAAAGAAATTCCAATGGAGAATGTAGATGTTGCCGCTATTCGTCAAACAAAGGGTGGAGAAGTTCTTATAAAAATGCAAAAAGGAACAACAAAAACGGAAGAGCTAATGGGTGCGATTTCCGCGATTCTGGGCAATGGTGCGACTGTGAAGAAGCTCGTCCCTGGAGTCGTCATTGAAATACGGGACATCGATGGGGCCACGGATGAGACAGAATTGATGGAGGCATTAGCAAGCGCTTCACCACACGTGGTGAGAAATGCGCGATTGATCACGTTCAAACCGGCTTATGGAGGCACTCAGATGGCGATGGTCAAACTCCCGAGAGACGATGCCACTGAATTGATTAAGGCCGGAAGAATTCGAATCGGATGGGTCAATTGTCGTTTGAAGCCCCGAGTCCATATAATAAGATGCTTCAGGTGTCGGGGATTCGGACACATTGCGGTAGAATGCGCCAGCAAACAAGACAGAAGCAAAGAATGCAACAAGTGCGGCCAGGAAGGCCATAAAGCTGTGATTTGTAAGAACGACCCACACTGCAGCATTTGTGAAGGAGAAAAAATAAGCAGCGGTCATCAGACCGGTAGTCGAAGCTGTGCAGCCCTCCGGACTGCTCTGAAAGGACGAACACAACAATGATCCGCATACTCCAGATCAATCTGAATGGATGCCAGGCGGCGCAGGATGTGATGATACAGACAGCAGAGGAGCGGCGAGCGGACCTCGTGATTGTGTCTGAACAGTACCGCAACATTCCTCATCGATGGTATTCGGATGCAAGCTCAAGATCTGCAATCTACACACCAACTGCCCACCTGCGAATCACGAATGCTGTTTCAATTGGCGTCCAAGGCTGGACGTGGGTGGAGATGAGGGGAGTGAGGTTCTATAGCTGCTATTTTTCTCCTAGTGCAACAATAGAGGAATTCAAGAGAGATCTCGTCTGCCTTGAAGATGACGTGAGAACATCGACCTTACCTGTTGTCGTTGCCGGAGATTTTAACTCAAAAGCTCCAGAGTGGGGCTCTAAAAAAACGGATCGCAGAGGTATTTTACTCTCTGAAATGGCATCGCATTTACATCTGCATGCGGCCAACGTAGGAAGTGCTTACACGTTCGTTCGGGGCAGCACCGGATCGGTCATCGATGTCACATTTGCAGGTGAAACAATAATTGGCAGGATCCGAAAATGGCAAGTGCTTGACAGCTACTCTCACAGCGACCATCGCTACATTGGCTTCGAGTTGGAAGATCGCCTCGCCGGGCCACAAATGTTACCTTCTAGTTCTGGCTGGGGAGCTCGTAAGCTGGACATCGTAGCTTTGGACGAAGCCGTTGCAGAACTAAGATCAAAAGTGACTGACGTCGCAAGCAGCGGGGTTGGAGCCGAAGACATTGCCAACTCATTAAATGTCCTATTGAGTGAGAGCTGCGACGCATCGATGCCGAGACGCGGAGGTAAAAAGAGGCGCCCGGTCTTCTGGTGGACCGAAAACATCGCCATACTTCGCCGCGAGTGCTTAACCTGCAGACGCCGAGCACAACGACGGTCAAGCAATGAACAGCACAGAGTGAAATATCAAGAAGCCAGGATAGCTTTACGAAAAGCTATAAAAGAAAGTAAAGAGGGATGCTGGAAAGAGCTCTGCAAATCGATTGATGTAGATCCGTGGGGGAGCCCATATAAGATCATAAGGAAAAAGCTCCGAATTGGAACTGTCGATCCATATCTTGAAAATAAGGCGAGTCTTGAATTGGTCATAGATGTCCTCTTTCCGCAACACCCACTGATGGAAAGACGATCGGCGAGCAGTACTGGTGATGAGATGCCGATTTTCACGGAGGAAGAAGTCGTAGCAGCCGCAAAACGAATAAATATTGAAAAGGCGCCGGGACCGGACTGCATTCCAAACGCAGTTATTAAAAGAATTGCCTTGAGCGATCCTGCGTTGCTGTTGACGACCTTCAATGCTTGTCTGTCGGAAGGAACCTTTCCAAAACCATGGAAAAGACAAAAACTCGTGCTGATTTCAAAAGGAAAGGGAGGCCCACCAGGACCTTCATCATACAGGCCACTCTGCCTACTTGACGGGGTAGGAAAGTTACTAGAGAGACTTCTCCTACAGCGACTACAACAACAGCTAGAAAACAGCGACACAGGACTGTCATCGCAGCAATTTGGATTTCGACCCGGTCGCTCAACTATTGACGCGATCAGTGAAGTCGTAAACACCGTAAGACTTGCATGGCGTGGGAGCGTCAAGGCGAGCAAACATGTTGTGATGATCGCGCTCGACATAAAAAATGCATTCAACACTGCCAACTGGGGAAGGACTCTCGATGCATTAGTCACTATCAATGCTCCGGAAAAACTTATCAAGATGATCGAGAGCTATTTTTCGGACAGAATCCTTCTGTATGAATGCATGGGCAAAAAATACGAACGATCAGTCACTGCGGGCGTACCACAGGGATCGGTCCTAGGCCCGGCGCTTTGGAATGTAATGTACGACGGCTTGTTGAAGATCCAAATGCCAGATGAAACGAGCCTGGTCGCCTTTGCTGACGATGTCGCATTGCTTGTCACCGCAAAGAACACAACATCTTTACGCCTAAGAAGCGAAGAAGCCATAAGAAGGGTTAAAAAATGGCTCGTGGATGCGGGCTTGGAGCTCGCCGTCCAGAAAACCGAAGCTGTATTCTTCACAAGACGTAGAAAGCTGCTGCCTCCTCAAATAACAGTCAACGGTTTTGAGGTGACGTTCAGCAGATCACTGCGGTATTTGGGAGTGCAGTTAGATGACAAACTACGCTTTGCAAAACATGCGGAAAAAGCGGGAGCTAGGGCGGCCCAAATAGCAGAAGACCTCGCCAGACTGATGCCCAACATCGGTGGACCGAAACAGAGGAGAAGAAAACTATACTGTGAAGTAGTACACTCAGTCCTCCTGTACGGTGCTCCGATTTGGGCGGAAAAAACAAAGGTTGAGAGGACGAGGCTCAGCCTCGCTAGAGTACAAAGAAGAGCTGCATTAAGAGTCGCAGCGGCTTACCGAACAGTATCAGAAGATGCCATCCTGGTGTTGTGCGCCATTCCACCGATCGACTTACTCGCTCTAGAACGACAAGCGATCTACAGAGGTGAAAAGAAGAGTACAGCCAGAGAGACAACGATGATCAAATGGCAAGACAGATGGAACAACTCTGAAAAAGGTCGATGGACACACCATCTCATCGGAGACTTAAAAGCGTGGTGCCAAAGAAAGCATGGCGAACTGAATCACCACACGACCCAAATACTCACAGGTCACGGGTGCTTCGGGACCTACCTACACAAAATAGGAAAGGAAACAACTCCGAAGTGCCACCACTGTGAAAACGAGAAAGACGACGCAGCCCACACAACCTTTGATTGTCCAGCATGGGAAGACGACAGAAGAACATTCAGAACTGTAATCGGCGTAGAGCACCTGACGCCGATAAACATAATCTTCGTCATACTGGATAGCGCAACTGCCTGGTCAGCGTGGGAAGCATTTGCTTCGATGATAATGAAAAATAAAGAAGAAGCAGAAAGAACCCGAGAACTCGAAGGAAGAGCCATAAATGGCTAAGACAAAACTGCTTTCCCGAAGCAAAACCTGAAAATGTGTCCGGGGAGCAGAGGTGTCAAGGGGTGGGGTTTAGTCGGTAAAAATCCGACACTATCCTCCAGTTCGGGCTGGAGGATGTCTTTGGAAGATTCCCCACCTCCGACGATAAAAAAAAAAAAAAAAAAAAAAAAAAAAAAAAAAAAAAAAAAAAAAAAAAGGTAAGCACGTTTTGTGGATATTTTTTTAATGTCCAATTCTTTGATTTCGGTGATGGTTAGGTTCAGATGGGTGAGGTTTGGTAGGATAAGCACTTTTTGTGGATATTTTGGCAATGTCGAATTTTTTGACTTCGGTGATGGTTAGGTTAGGTTGGGTTAGGTATTGTGAGGGAAGCACGTTTTGTGGATATTTTCGCAATGTCAAATTCTTTGATTTCGGTGATGGTTAGGTTCAGATGGGTGAGGTTTGGTAGGATAAGAACTTTTTGTGGAAATTTTGGCAATGTCGAATTCTCTGACTTCGGTGATGGTTAGGTTAGGTTGGGTTAGGTATTGTGAGGTAAGCACGTCTTGTGGATATTTTGGCAATGTCCAATTCTTTGATTTCGGTGATGGTTAGGTTCAGAAGGGTGAGGTTTGGTAGGATAAGAACTTTTTGTGGATATTTTGGCAATGTCGAATTCTCTGACTTCGGTGATGGTTAGGTTAGGTTGGGTTAGGTATTGTGAGGTAAGCACGTCTTGTGGATATTTTGGCAATGTCCAATTCTTTGATTTCGGTGATGGTTAGGTTCAGAAGGGTGAGGTTTGGTAGGATAAGAACTTTTTGTGGATATTTTGGCAATGTCGAATTCTCTGACTTCGGTGATGGTAAGGTTAGGTTAGGTTAGGTATTGTGAAGTAAGCACGTTTTGTGGAAATTTAATCAATGTCCAATTCTTTGATTTCGGTGATGGTTAGGTTCAGATGGGTGAGGTTTGGTAGAATAAGCACTTTTTGTGGATATTTTGGCAATGTCGAATTTTCTAACTTCGGTGATGGTTAGGTTAGGTTGGGTTAGGTATTGTGAGGTAAGCACGTTTTGTGGATATTTTCGCAATGTCAAATTCTTTAATTTCGGTGATGGTTAGGTTCAGATGGGTGAGGTTTGGTAGGATAAGAACTTTTTGTGGAAATTTTGGCAATGTCGAATTCTCTGACTTCGGTGATGGTAAGGTTAGGTTGGATAAAATATGGTGAGGTAAGCATGTCTTGTGGATATTTTGGCAAAGTCCAATTCTTCGATTTCGGTGATGGTTAGGTTCAGAAGGGTGAGGTTTGGTAGGATAAGAACTTTTTGTGGATATTTTGGCAATGTCGAATTCTCTGATTTCGGTGATGGTTAGGTTAGGTTGGGTTAGGTATTGTTAGGTAAGCACGTCTTGTGGATATTTTGGCAATGTCCAATTCTTTGATTTCGGTGATGGTTAGGTTCAGATGGGTGAGGTTTGGCAGGATAAGCACTTTTTGTGGATATTTTGGCAATGTCGAATTTTCTGACTTCGGTGATGGTTAGGTTAGGTTGGGTTAGGTATTGTGAGGAAGGCACGTTTTGTGGATATTTTTTTATTGTCCAATTCTTTGATTTCGGTGATGGTTAGGTTCAGATGGGTGAGGTTTGGTAGGATAAGCACTTTTTGTGGATATTTTGCATTGTCGAATTTTCTGACTTCGGTGATGGTTAGGTTAGGTTGGGTTAGGTAATGTGAGGGAAGCACGTTTTGTGGATAGTTTCGCAATGTCAAATTCTTTGATTTCGGTGATGGTTAGGTTCAGATGGGTGAGGTTTGGTAGGATAAGAACTTTTTGTGGAAATTTTGGCAATGTCGAATTCTCTGACTTCGGTGATGGTTAGGTAAGGTTGGGTTAGGTATTGTGAGGTGAGCACGTTTTGTGGATATTTTCGCAATGTCCAATTCTATGATTTCGGTGATGGTTAGGTTCAGAAGGGTGAGGTTTGGTAGGATAAGAACTTTTTGTGGATATTTTGGCAATGTCGAATTCTCTGACTTCGGTGATGGTAAGGTTAGGTTGGGTTAGGTATTAAGAGGTAAGCACGTTTTGTGGATATTTTCGCAATGTCAAATTCTTTAATTTCGGTGATGGTTAGGTTCAGATGGGTGAGGTTTGGTAGGATAAGAACTTTTTGTGGAAATTTTGGCAATGTCGAATTCTCTGACTTCGGTGATGGTAAGGTTAGGTTGGATAAAATATGGTGAGGTAAGCATGTCTTGTGGATTTTTGGCAAAGTCCAATTCTTCGATTTCGGTGATGGTTAGGTTCAGAAGGGTGAGGTTTGGTAGGATAAGAACTTTTTGTGGATATTTTGGCAATGTCGAATTCTCTGATTTCGGTGATGGTTAGGTTAGGTTGGGTTAGGTATTGTTAGGTAAGCACGTCTTGTGGATATTTTGGCAATGTCCAATTCTTTGATTTCGGTGATGGTTAGGTTCAGATGGGTGAGGTTTGGCAGGATAAGCACTTTTTGTGGATATTTTGGCAATGTCGAATTTTCTGACTTCGGTGATGGTTAGGTTAGGTTGGGTTAGGTATTGTGAGGAAGGCACGTTTTGTGGATATTTTTTTATTGTCCAATTCTTTGATTTCGGTGATGGTTAGGTTCAGATGGGTGAGGTTTGGTAGGATAAGCACTTTTTGTGGATATTTTGGCATTGTCAAATTTTCTGACTTCGGTGATGGTTAGGTTAGGTTGGGTTAGGTAATGTGAGGGAAGCACGTTTTGTGGATAGTTTTGCAATGTCAAATTCTTTGATTTCGGTGATGGTTAGGTTCAGATGGGTGAGGTTTGGTAGGATAAGAACTTTTTGTGGAAATTTTGGCAATGTCGAATTCTCTGACTTCGGTGATGGTAAGGTTAGGTTGGGTTAGGTATTGTGAGGGAAGCACGTCTTGTGGATATTTTGGCAATGTCCAATTCTTTGATTTCGGTGATGGTTAGGTTCAGAAGGGTGAGGTTTGGTAGGATAAGAACTTTTTGTGGATATTTTGGCAATGTCGAATTCTCTGACTTCGGTGATGGGAAGGTTAGGTTAGGTTGGGTATTGTGAAGTAAGCACGTTTTGTGGAAATTTAATCAATGTCCAATTCTTTGATTTCGGTGATGGTTAGGTTCAGATGGGTGAGGTTTGGTAGGATAAGCACTTTTTGTGGATATTTTGGCAATGTCGAATTTTCTAACTTCGGTGATGGTAAGGTTAGGTTGGGTTAGGTATTGTGAGGTAAGCACGTTTTGTGGATATTTTCGCAATGTCAAATTCTTTAATTTCGGTGATGGTTAGGTTAAGATGGGTGAGGTTTGGTAGGATAAGAACTTTTTGTGGAAATTTTGGCAATGTCGAATTCTCTGACTTCGGTGATGGTAAGGTTAGGTTGGATAAAATATGGTGAGGTAAGCATGTCTTGTGGATATTTTGGCAAAGTCCAATTCTTCGATTTCGGTGATGGTGAGGTTCAGAAGGGTGAGGTTTGGTAGGATAAGAACTTTTTGTGGATATTTTGGCAATGTCGAATTCTCTGATTTCGGTGATGGTTAGGTTAGGTTGGGTTAGGTATTGTTAGGTAAGCACGTCTTGTGGATATTTTGGCAATGTCCAATTCTTTGATTTCGGTGATGGTTAGGTTCAGATGGGTGAGGTTTGGCAGGATAAGCACTTTTTGTGGATATTTTGGCAATGTCGAATTTTCTGACTTCGGTGATGGTTAGGTTAGGTTGGGTTAGGTATTGTGAGGAAGGCACGTTTTGTGGATATTTTTTTATTGTCCAATTCTTTGATTTCGGTGATGGTTAGGTTCAGATGGGTGAGGTTTGGTAGGATAAGCACTTTTTGTGGATATTTTGGCATTGTCAAATTTTCTGACTTCGGTGATGGTTAGGTTAGGTTGGGTTAGGTAATGTGAGGGAAGCACGTTTTGTGGATAGTTTTGCAATGTCAAATTCTTTGATTTCGGTGATGGTTAGGTTCAGATGGGTGAGGTTTGGTAGGATAAGAACTTTTTGTGGAAATTTTGGCAATGTCGAATTCTCTGACTTCGGTGATGGTTAGGTAAGGTTGGGTTAGGTATTGTGAGGTGAGCACGTTTTGTGGATATTTTCGCAATGTCCAATTCTTTGATTTCGGTGATGGTTAGGTTCAGAAGGGTGAGGTTTGGTAGGATAAGAACTTTTTGTGGATATTTTGGCAATGTCGAATTCTCTGACTTCGATGATGGTAAGGTTAGGTTGGGTTAGGTATTGTGAGGTAAGCACGTTTTGTGGATATTTTATCAATGTCCAATTCTTTGATTTCGGTGATGGTTAGGTTCAGATGGGTGAGGTTTGGTAGGATAAGCACTTTTTGTGGATATTTTGGCAATGTCAAATTTTTTGACTTCGGTGATGGTTAGGTTTGGTTGGATTAGGTATTGTGAGGGAAGCACGTTTTGTGGATATTTTCGCAATGTCAAATTCTTTGATTTCGGTGATGGTTAGGTTCAGATGGGTGAGGTTTGGTAGGATAAGCACTTTTTGTGGATATTTTGGCAATGTCGAATTTTTTGACTTCGGTGATGGTTAGGTTAGGTTGGGTTAGGTATTGTGAGGGAAGCACGTTTTGTGGATATTTTCGCAATGTCAAATTCTTTGATTTCGGTGATGGTTAGGTTCAGATGGGTGAGGTTTGGTAGGATAAGAACTTTTTGTGGAAATTTTGGCAATGTCGAATTCTCTGACTTCGGTGATGGTTAGGTTAGGTTGGGTTAGGTATTGTGAGGTAAGCACGTCTTGTGGATATTTTGGCAATGTCCAATTCTTTGATTTCGGTGATGGTTAGGTTCAGAAGGGTGAGGTTTGGTAGGATAAGAACTTTTTGTGGATATTTTGGCAATGTCGAATTCTCTGACTTCAGTGATGGTTAGGTTAGGTTGGGTTAGGTATTGTGAGGTAAGCACGTCTTGTGGATATTTTGGCAATGTCCAATTCTTTGATTTCGGTGATGGTTAGGTTCAGAAGGGTGAGGTTTGGTAGGATAAGAACTTTTTGTGGATATTTTGGCAATGTCGAATTCTCTGACTTCGGTGATGGTAAGGTTAGGTTAGGTTAGGTATTGTGAAGTAAGCACGTTTTGTGGAAATTTAATCAATGTCCAATTCTTTGATTTCGGTGATGGTTAGGTTCAGATGGGTGAGGTTTGGTAGGATAAGCACTTTTTGTGGATATTTTGGCAATGTCGAATTTTCTAACTTCGGTGATGGTTAGGTTAGGTTGGGTTAGGTATTGTGAGGTAAGCACGTTTTGTGGATAGTTTCGCAATGTCAAATTCTTTAATTTCGGTGATGGTTAGGTTCAGATGGGTGAGGTTTGGTAGGATAAGAACTTTTTGTGGAAATTTTGGCAATGTCGAATTCTCTGACTTCGGTGATGGTAAGGTTAGGTTGGATAAAATATGGTGAGGTAAGCATGTCTTGTGGATATTTTGGCAAAGTCCAATTCTTCGATTTCGGTGATGGTTAGGTTCAGAAGGGTGAGGTTTGGTAGGATAAGAACTTTTTGTGGATATTTTGGCAATGTCGAATTCTCTGATTTCGGTGATGGTTAGGTTAGGTTGGGTTAGGTATTGTTAGGTAAGCACGTCTTGTAGATATTTTGGCAATGTCCAATTCTTTGATTTCGGTGATGGTTAGGTTCAGATGGGTGAGGTTTGGCAGGATAAGCACTTTTTGTGGATATTTTGGCAATGTCGAATTTTCTGACTTCGGTGATGGTTAGGTTAGGTTGGGTTAGGTATTGTGAGGAAGGCACGTTTTGTGGATATTTTTTTATTGTCCAATTCTTTGATTTCGGTGATGGTTAGGTTCAGATGGGTGAGGTTTGGTAGGATAAGCACTTTTTGTGGATATTTTGGCATTGTCGAATTTTCTGACTTCGGTGATGGTTAGGTTAGGTTGGGTTAGGTAATGTGAGGGAAGCACGTTTTGTGGATAGTTTCGCAATGTCAAATTCTTTGATTTCGGTGATGGTTAGCTTCAGATGGGTGAGGTTTGGTAGGATAAGAACTTTTTGTGGAAATTTTGGCAATGTCGAATTCTCTGACTTCGGTGATGGTTAGGTAAGGTTGGGTTAGGTATTGTGAGGTGAGCACGTTTTGTGGATATTTTCGCAATGTCCAATTCTATGATTTCGGTGATGGTTAGGTTCAGAAGGGTGAGGTTTGGTAGGATAAGAACTTTTTGTGGATATTTTGGCAATGTCGAATTCTCTGACTTCGGTGATGGTAAGGTTAGGTTGGGTTAGGTATTAAGAGGTAAGCACGTTTTGTGGATATTTTCGCAATGTCAAATTCTTTAATTTCGGTGATGGTTAGGTTCAGATGGGTGAGGTTTGGTAGGATAAGAACTTTTTGTGGAAATTTTGGCAATGTCGAATTCTCTGACTTCGGTGATGGTAAGGTTAGGTTGGATAAAATATGGTGAGGTAAGCATGTCTTGTGGATTTTTGGCAAAGTCCAATTCTTCGATTTCGGTGATGGTTAGGTTCAGAAGGGTGAGGTTTGGTAGGATAAGAACTTTTTGTGGATATTTTGGCAATGTCGAATTCTCTGATTTCGGTGATGGTTAGGTTAGGTTGGGTTAGGTATTGTTAGGTAAGCACGTCTTGTGGATATTTTGGCAATGTCCAATTCTTTGATTTCGGTGATGGTTAGGTTCAGATGGGTGAGGTTTGGCAGGATAAGCACTTTTTGTGGATATTTTGGCAATGTCGAATTTTCTGACTTCGGTGATGGTTAGGTTAGGTTGGGTTAGGTATTGTGAGGAAGGCACGTTTTGTGGATATTTTTTTATTGTCCAATTCTTTGATTTCGGTGATGGTTAGGTTCAGATGGGTGAGGTTTGGTAGGATAAGCACTTTTTGTGGATATTTTGGCATTGTCAAATTTTCTGACTTCGGTGATGGTTAGGTTAGGTTGGGTTAGGTATTGTGAGGGAAGCACGTTTTGTGGATAGTTTTGCAATGTCAAATTCTTTGATTTCGGTGATGGTTAGGTTCAGATGGGTGAGGTTTGGTAGGATAAGAACTTTTTGTGGAAATTTTGGCAATGTCGAATTCTCTGACTTCGGTGATGGTAAGGTTAGGTTGGGTTAGGTATTGTGAGGGAAGCACGTCTTGTGGATATTTTGGCAATGTCCAATTCTTTGATTTCGGTGATGGTTAGGTTCAGAAGGGTGAGCTTTGGTAGGATAAGAACTTTTTGTGGATATTTTGGCAATGTCGAATTCTCTGACTTCGGTGATGGGAAGGTTAGGTTAGGTTGGGTATTGTGAAGTAAACACGTTTTGTGGAAATTTAATCAATGTCCAATTCTTTGATTTCGGTGATGGTTAGGTTCAGATGGGTGAGGTTTGGTAGGATAAGCACTTTTTGTGGATATTTTGGCAATGTCGAATTTTCTAACTTCGGTGATGGTAAGGTTAGGTTGGGTTAGGTATTGTGAGGTAAGCACGTTTTGTGGATATTTTCGCAATGTCAAATTCTTTAATTTCGGTGATGGTTAGGTTAAGATGGGTGAGGTTTGGTAGGATAAGAACTTTTTGTGGAAATTTTGGCAATGTCGAATTCTCTGACTTCGGTGATGGTAAGGTTAGGTTGGATAAAATATGGTGAGGTAAGCATGTCTTGTGGATATTTTGGCAAAGTCCAATTCTTCGATTTCGGTGATGGTGAGGTTCAGAAGGGTGAGGTTTGGTAGGATAAGAACTTTTTGTGGATATTTTGGCAATGTCGAATTCTCTGATTTCGGTGATGGTTAGGTTAGGTTGGGTTAGGTATTGTTAGGTAAGCACGTCTTGTGGATATTTTGGCAATGTCCAATTCTTTGATTTCGGTGATGGTTAGGTTCAGATGGGTGAGGTTTGGCAGGATAAGCACTTTTTGTGGATATTTTGGCAATGTCGAATTTTCTGACTTCGGTGATGGTTAGGTTAGGTTGGGTTAGGTATTGTGAGGAAGGCACGTTTTGTGGATATTTTTTTATTGTCCAATTCTTTGATTTCGGTGATGGTTAGGTTCAGATGGGTGAGGTTTGGTAGGATAAGCACTTTTTGTGGATATTTTGGCATTGTCAAATTTTCTGACTTCGGTGTTGGTTAGGTTAGGTTGGGTTAGGTAATGTGAGGGAAGCACGTTTTGTGGATAGTTTTGCAATGTCAAATTCTTTGATTTCGGTGATGGTTAGGTTCAGATGGGTGAGGTTTGGTAGGATAAGAACTTTTTGTGGAAATTTTGGCAATGTCGAATTCTCTGACTTCGATGATGGTAAGGTTAGGTTGGGTTAGGTATTGTGAGGTAAGCACGTTTTGTGGATATTTTATCAATGTCCAATTCTTTGATTTCGGTGATGGTTAGGTTCAGATGGGTGAGGTTTGGTAGGATAAGCACTTTTTGTGGATATTTTGGCAATGTCGAATTTTCTGACTTCGGTGATGGTTTGGTTAGGCTGGGTTAGGTATTGTGAGGAAAGCACGTTTTGTGGATATTTTTTTAATGTCAAATTCTCTGATTTCGGTGATGGTTAGGTTCAGATGGGTGAGGTTTGGTAGGATAAGCACTTTTTGTGGATATTTTGGCAATGTCAAATTTTTTGACTTCGGTGATGGTTAGGTTTGGTTGGATTAGGTATTGTGAGGGAAGCACGTTTTGTGGATATTTTCGCAATGTCAAATTCTTTGATTTCGGTGATGGTTAGGTTCAGATGGGTGAGGTTTGGTAGGATAAGAACTTTTTGTGGAAATTTTGGCAATGTCGAATTCTCTGACTTCGGTGATGGTTAGGTTAGGTTGGGTTAGGTATTGTGAGGTAAGCACGTCTTGTGGATATTTTGGAAATGTCCAATTCCTTTGATTTCGGTGATGGTTAGGTTCAGATGGGTGAGGTTTGGTAGGATAAGCACTTTTTGTGGATATTTTGGCAATGTCGAATTTTCTAACTTCGGTGATGGTTAGGTTAGGTTGGGTTAGGTATTAAGAGGTAAGCACGTTTTGTGGATATTTTCGCAATGTCAAATTCTTTAATTTCGGTGATGGTTAGGTTCAGATGGGTGAGGTTTGGTAGGATAAGAACTTTTTGTGGAAATTTTGGCAATGTCGAATTCTCTGACTTCGGTGATGGTAAGGTTAGGTTGGATAAAATATGGTGAGGTAAGCATGTCTTGTGGATATTTTGGCAAAGTCCAATTCTTCGATTTCGGTGATGGTGAGGTTCAGAAGGGTGAGGTTTGGTAGGATAAGAACTTTTTGTGGATATTTTGGCAATGTCGAATTCTCTGACTTCGGTGATGGGAAGGTTAGGTTAGGTTGGGTATTGTGAAGTAAGCACGTTTTGTGGAAATTTAATCAATGTCCAATTCTTTGATTTCGGTGATGGTTAGGTTCAGATGGGTGAGGTTTGGTAGGATAAGCACTTTTTGTGGATATTTTGGCAATGTCGAATTTTCTAACTTCGGTGATGGTAAGGTTAGGTTGGGTTAGGTATTGTGAGGTAAGCACGTTTTGTGGATATTTTCGCAATGTCAAATTCTTTAATTTCGGTGATGGTTAGGTTAAGATGGGTGAGGTTTGGTAGGATAAGAACTTTTTGTGGAAATTTTGGCAATGTCGAATTCTCTGACTTCGGTGATGGTAAGGTTAGGTTGGATAAAATATGGTGAGGTAAGCATGTCTTGTGGATATTTTGGCAAAGTCCAATTCTTCGATTTCGGTGATGGTGAGGTTCAGAAGGGTGAGGTTTGGTAGGATAAGAACTTTTTGTGGATATTTTGGCAATGTCGAATTCTCTGATTTCGGTGATGGTTAGGTTAGGTTGGGTTAGGTATTGTTAGGTAAGCACGTCTTGTGGATATTTTAGCAATGTCCAATTCTTTGATTTCGGTGATGGTTAGGTTCAGATGGGTGAGGTTTGGCAGGATAAGCACTTTTTGTGGATATTTTGGCAATGTCGAATTTTCTGACTTCGGTGATGGTTAGGTTAGGTTGGGTTAGGTATTGTGAGGAAGGCACGTTTTGTGGATATTTTTTTATTGTCCAATTCTTTGATTTCGGTGATGGTTAGGTTCAGATGGGTGAGGTTTGGTAGGATAAGCACTTTTTGTGGATATTTTGGCATTGTCAAATTTTCTGACTTCGGTGATGGTTAGGTTAGGTTGGGTTAGGTAATGTGAGGGAAGCACGTTTTGTGGATAGTTTTGCAATGTCAAATTCTTTGATTTCGGTGATGGTTAGGTTCAGATGGGTGAGGTTTGGTAGGATAAGAACTTTTTGTGGAAATTTTGGCAATGTCGAATTCTCTGACTTCGGTGATGGTTAGGTAAGGTTGGGTTAGGTATTGTGAGGTGAGCACGTTTTGTGGATATTTTGGCAATGTCCAATTCTTTGATTTCGGTGATGGTTAGGTTCAGAAGGGTGAGGTTTGGTAGGATAAGAACTTTTTGTGGATATTTTGGCAATGTCGAATTCTCTGACTTCGATGATGGTAAGGTTAGGTTGGGTTAGGTATTGTGAGGTAAGCACGTTTTGTGGATATTTTATCAATGTCCAATTCTTTGATTTCGGTGATGGTTAGGTTCAGATGGGTGAGGTTTGGTAGGATAAGCACTTTTTGTGGATATTTTGGCAATGTCGAATTTTCTGACTTCGGTGATGGTTTGGTTAGGCTGGGTTAGGTATTGAGAGGAAAGCACGTTTTGTGGATATTTTTTTAATGTCAAATTCTCTGATTTCGGTGATGGTTAGGTTCAGATGGGTGAGGTTTGGTAGGATAAGCACTTTTTGTGGATATTTTGGCAATGTCAAATTTTTTGACTTCGGTGATGGTTAGGTTTGGTTGGATTAGGTATTGTGAGGGAAGCACGTTTTGTGGATATTTTCGCAATGTCAAATTCTTTGATTTCGGTGATGGTTAGGTTCAGATGGGTGAGGTTTGGTAGGATAAGAACTTTTTGTGGAAATTTTGGCAATGTCGAATTCTCTGACTTCGGTGATGGTTAGGTTAGGTTGGGTTAGGTATTGTGAGGTAAGCACGTCTTGTGGATATTTTGGAAATGTCCAATTCCTTTGATTTCGGTGATGGTTAGGTTCAGATGGGTGAGGTTTGGTAGGATAAGCACTTTTTGTGGATATTTTGGCAATGTCGAATTTTCTAACTTCGGTGATGGTTAGGTTAGGTTGGGTTAGGTATTAAGAAGTAAGCACGTTTTGTGGATATTTTCGCAATGTCAAATTCTTTAATTTCGGTGATGGTTAGGTTCAGATGGGTGAGGTTTGGTAGGATAAGAACTTTTTGTGGAAATTTTGGCAATGTCGAATTCTCTGACTTCGGTGATGGTAAGGTTAGGTTGGATAAAATATGGTGAGGTAAGCATGTCTTGTGGATTTTTGGCAAAGTCCAATTCTTCGATTTCGGTGATGGTTAGGTTCAGAAGGGTGAGGTTTGGTAGGATAAGAACTTTTTGTGGATATTTTGGCAATGTCGAATTCTCTGATTTCGGTGATGGTTAGGTTAGGTTGGATTAGGTATTGTTAGGTAAGCACGTCTTGTGGATATTTTGGCAATGTCCAATTCTTTGATTTCGGTGATGGTTAGGTTCAGATGGGTGAGGTTTGGCAGGATAAGCACTTTTTGTGGATATTTTGGCAATGTCGAATTTTCTGACTTCGGTGATGGTTAGTTTAGGTTGGGTTAGGTATTGTGAGGAAGGCACGTTTTGTGGATATTTTTTTATTGTCCAATTCTTTGATTTCGGTGATGGTTAGGTTCAGATGGGTGAGGTTTGGTAGGATAAGCACTTTTTGTGGATATTTTGGCATTGTCAAATTTTCTGACTTCGGTGATGGTTAGGTTAGGTTGGGTTAGGTAATGTGAGGGAAGCACGTTTTGTGGATAGTTTTGCAATGTCAAATTCTTTGATTTCGGTGATGGTTAGGTTCAGATGGGTGAGGTTTGGTAGGATAAGAACTTTTTGTGGAAATTTTGGCAATGTCGAAATCTCTGACTTCGGTGATGGTAAGGTTAGGTTGGGTTAGGTATTGTGAGGGAAGCACGTCTTGTGGATATTTTGGCAATGTCCAATTCTTTGATTTCGGTGATGGTTAGGTTCAGAAGGGTGAGGTTTGGTAGGATAAGAACTTTTTGTGGATATTTTGGCAATGTCGAATTCTCTGACTTCGGTGATGGGAAGGTTAGGTTAGGTTGGGTATTGTGAAGTAAGCACGTTTTGTGAAAATTTAATCAATGTCCAATTCTTTGATTTCGGTGATGGTTAGGTTCAGATGGGTGAGGTTTGGTAGGATAAGCACTTTTTGTGGATATTTTGGCAATGTCGAATTTTCTAACTTCGGTGATGGTAAGGTTAGGTTGGGTTAGGTATTGTGAGGTAAGCACGTTTTGTGGATATTTTCGCAATGTCAAATTCTTTAATTTCGGTGATGGTTAGGTTAAGATGGGTGAGGTTTGGTAGGATAAGAACTTTTTGTGGAAATTTTGGCAATGTCGAATTCTCTGACTTCGGTGATGGTAAGGTTAGGTTGGATAAAATATGGTGAGGTAAGCATGTCTTGTGGATATTTTGGCAAAGTCCAATTCTTCGATTTCGGTGATGGTGAGGTTCAGAAGGGTGAGGTTTGGTAGGATAAGAACTTTTTGTGGATATTTTGGCAATGTCGAATTCTCTGATTTCGGTGATGGTTAGGTTAGGTTGGGTTAGGTATTGTTAGGTAAGCACGTCTTGTGGATATTTTGGCAATGTCCAATTCTTTGATTTCGGTGATGGTTAGGTTCAGATGGGTGAGGTTTGGCAGGATAAGCACTTTTTGTGGATATTTTGGCAATGTCGAATTTTCTGACTTCGGTGATGGTTAGGTTAGGTTGGGTTAGGTATTGTGAGGAAGGCACGTTTTGTGGATATTTTTTTATTGTCCAATTCTTTGATTTCGGTGATGGTTAGGTTCAGATGGGTGAGGTTTGGTAGGATAAGCACTTTTTGTGGATATTTTGGCATTGTCAAATTTTCTGACTTCGGTTATGGTTAGGTTAGGTTGGGTTAGGTAATGTGAGGGAAGCACGTTTTGTGGATAGTTTTGCAATGTCAAATTCTTTGATTTCGGTGATGGTTAGGTTCAGATGGGTGAGGTTTGGTAGGATAAGCACTTTTTGTGGATATTTTGGCAATGTCGAATTTTCTGACTTCGGTGATGGTTTGGTTAGGCTGGGTTAGGTATTGTGAGGAAAGCACGTTTTGTGGATATTTTTTTAATGTCAAATTCTCTGATTTCGGTGATGGTTAGGTTCAGATGGGTGAGGTTTGGTAGGATAAGCACTTTTTGTGGATATTTTGGCAATGTCAAATTTTTTGACTTCGGTGATGGTTAGGTTTGGTTGGATTAGGTATTGTGAGGGAAGCACGTTTTGTGGATATTTTCGCAATGTCAAATTCTTTGATTTCGGTGATGGTTAGGTTCAGATGGGTGAGGTTTGGTAGGATAAGAACTTTTTGTGGAAATTTTGGCAATGTCGAATTCTCTGACTTCGGTGATGGTTAGGTTAGGTTGGGTTAGGTATTGTGAGGTAAGCACGTCTTGTGGATATTTTGGAAATGTCCAATTCCTTTGATTTCGGTGATGGTTAGGTTCAGATGGGTGAGGTTTGGTAGGATAAGCACTTTTTGTGGATATTTTGGCAATGTCGAATTTTCTAACTTCGGTGATGGTTAGGTTAGGTTGGGTTAGGTATTAAGAGGTAAGCACGTTTTGTGGATATTTTCGCAATGTCAAATTCTTTAATTTCGGTGATGGTTAGTCTCAGATGGGTGAGGTTTGGTAGGATAAGAACTTTTTGTGGAAATTTTGGCAATGTCGAATTCTCTGACTTCGGTGATGGTAAGGTTAGGTTGGATAAAATATGGTGAGGTAAGCATGTCTTGTGGATATTTTGGCAAAGTCCAATTCTTCGATTTCGGTGATGGTGAGGTTCAGAAGGGTGAGGTTTGGTAGGATAAGAACTTTTTGTGGATATTTTGGCAATGTCGAATTCTCTGACTTCGGTGATGGGAAGGTTAGGTTAGGTTGGGTATTGTGAAGTAAGCACGTTTTGTGGAAATTTAATCAATGTCCAATTCTTTGATTTCGGTGATGGTTAGGTTCAGATGGGTGAGGTTTGGTAGGATAAGCACTTTTTGTGGATATTTTGGCAATGTCGAATTTTCTAACTTCGGTGATGGTAAGGTTAGGTTGGGTTAGGTATTGTGAGGTAAGCACGTTTTGTGGATATTTTCGCAATGTCAAATTCTTTAATTTCGGTGATGGTTAGGTTAAGATGGGTGAGGTTTGGTAGGATAAGAACTTTTTGTGGAAATTTTGGCAATGTCGAATTCTCTGACTTCGGTGATGGTAAGGTTAGGTTGGATAAAATATGGTGAGGTAAGCATGTCTTGTGGATATTTTGGCAAAGTCCAATTCTTCGATTTCGGTGATGGTGAGGTTCAGAAGGGTGAGGTTTGGTAGGATAAGAACTTTTTGTGGATATTTTGGCAATGTCGAATTCTCTGATTTCGGTGATGGTTAGGTTAGGTTGGGTTAGGTATTGTTAGGTAAGCACGTCTTGTGGATATTTTGGCAATGTCCAATTCTTTGATTTCGGTGATGGTTAGGTTCAGATGGGTGAGGTTTGGCAGGATAAGCACTTTTTGTGGATATTTTGGCAATGTCGAATTTTCTGACTTCGGTGATGGTTAGGTTAGGTTGGGTTAGGTATTGTGAGGAAGGCACGTTTTATGGATATTTTTTTATTGTCCAATTCTTTGATTTCGGTGATGGTTAGGTTCAGATGGGTGAGGTTTGGTAGGATAAGCACTTTTTGTGGATATTTTGGCATTGTCAAATTTTCTGACTTCGGTGATGGTTAGGTTAGGTTGGGTTAGGTAATGTGAGGGAAGCACGTTTTGTGGATAGTTTTGCAATGTCAAATTCTTTGATTTCGGTGATGGTTAGGTTCAGGTGGGTGAGGTTTGGTAGGATAAGCACTTTTTGTGGATATTTTGGCAATGTCGAATTTTCTAACTTCGGTGATGGTTAGGTTAGGTTGGGTTAGGTATTAAGAGGTAAGCACGTTTTGTGGATATTTTCGCAATGTCAAATTCTTTAATTTCGGTGATGGTTAGGTTCAGATGGGTGAGGTTTGGTAGGATAAGAACTTTTTGTGGAAATTTTGGCAATGTCGAATTCTCTGACTTCGGTGATGGTAAGGTTAGGTTGGATAAAATAAGGTGAGGTAAGCATGTCTTGTGGATTTTTGGCAAAGTCCAATTCTTCGATTTCGGTGATGGTTAGGTTCAGAAGGGTGAGGTTTGGTAGGATAAGAACTTTTTGTGGATATTTTGGCAATGTCGAATTCTCTGATTTCGGTGATGGTTAGGTTAGGTTGGATTAGGTATTGTTAGGTAAGCACGTCTTGTGGATATTTTGGCAATGTCCAATTCTTTGATTTCGGTGATGGTTAGGTTCAGATGGGTGAGGTTTGGCAGGATAAGCACTTTTTGTGGATATTTTGGCAATGTCGAATTTTCTGACTTCGGTGATGGTTAGGTTAGGTTGGGTTAGGTATTGTGAGGAAGGCACGTTTTGTGGATAGTTTTGCAATGTCAAATTCTTTGATTTCGGTGATGGTTAGGTTCAGATGGGTGAGGTTTGGTAGGATAAGAACTTTTTGTGGAAATTTTGGCAATGTCGAATTCTCTGACCTCGGTGATGGTAAGGTTAGGTTGGGTTAGGTATTGTGAGGGAAGCACGTCTTGTGGATATTTTGGCAATGTCCAATTCTTTGATTTCGGTGATGGTTAGGTTCAGAAGGGTGAGGTTTGGTAGGATAAGAACTTTTTGTGGATATTTTGGCAATGTCGAATTCTCTGATTTCGGTGATGGTTAGGTTAGGTTGGGTTAGGTATTGTGAGGAAGGCACGTTTTGTGGATATTTTTTTATTGTCCAATTCTTTGATTTCGGTGATGGTTAGGTTCAGATGGGTGAGGTTTGGTAGGATAAGCACTTTTTGTGGATATTTTGGCATTGTCGAATTTTCTGACTTCGGTGATGGTTAGGTTAGGTTGGGTTAGGTAATGTGAGGGAAGCACGTTTTGTGGATAGTTTTGCAATGTCAAATTCTTTGATTTCGGTGATGGTTAGGTTCAGATGGGTGAGGTTTGGTAGGATAAGAACTTTTTGTGGAAATTTTGGCAATGTCGAATTCTCTGACTTCGGTGATGGTTAGGTAAGGTTGGGTTAGGTATTGTGAGGTGAGCACGTTTTGTGGATATTTTATCAATGTCCAATTCTTTGATTTCGGTGATGGTTAGGTTCAGATGGGTGAGGTTTGGTAGGATAAGCACTTTTTGTGGATATTTTGGCAATGTCGAATTTTCTAACTTCGGTGATGGTTAGGTTAGGCTGGGTTAGGTATTGTGAGGAAAGCACGTTTTGTGGATATTTTTTTAATGTCCAATTCTCTGATTTCGGTGATGGTTAGGTTCAGATGGGTGAGGTTTGGTAGGATAAGCACTTTTTGTGGATATTTTGGCAATGTCAAATTTTTTGACTTCGGTGATGGTTAGGTTTGGTTGGATTAGGTATTGTGAGGAAGCACGTTTTGTGGATATTTTCGCAATGTCAAATTCTTTGATTTCGGTGATAATTAGGTTCAGATGGGTGAGGTTTGGTAGGATAAGAACTTTTTGTGGAAATTTTGGCAATGTCGAATTCTCTGACTTCGGTGATGGTTAGGTTAGGTTGGGTTAGGTATTGTGAGGTAAGCACGTCTTGTGGATATTTTGGAAATGTCCAATTCCTTTGATTTCGGTGATGGTTAGGTTCAGAAGGGTGAGGTTTGGTAGGATAAGCACTTTTTGTGGATATTTTGGCAATGTCGAATTTTTTGACTTCGGTGATGGTTAGGTTAGGTTGGGTTAGGTATTGTGAGGGAAACACGTTTTGTGGATATTTTCACAATGTCAAATTCTTTGATTTCGGTGACGGTTAGGTTCAGATGGGTGAGGTTTGGTAGGATAAGAACTTTTTGTGGAAATTTTGGCAATGTCGAATTCTCTGACTTCGGTGATGGTTAGGTTAGGTTTGGTTAGGTATTGTGAGGGAAGCACGTCTTGTGGATATTTTGGCAATGTCCAATTCTTTGATTTCGGTGATGGTTAGGTTCAGAAGGGTGAGGTTTGGTAGGATAAGAACTTTTTGTGGATATTTTGACAATGTCGAATTCTCTGATTTCGGTGATGGTAAGGTTAGGTTAGGTAAGGTATTGTGAAGTAAGCACGTTTTGTGGATATTTTATCAATGTCCAATTCTTTGATTTCGGTGATGGTTAGGGTCAGATGGGTGAGGTTTGGTAGGATAAGCACTTTTTGTGGATATTTTGGCAATGTCGAATTTTCTAACTTCGGTGATGGTTAGGTTAGGTTGGGTTAGGTATTGTGAGGTAAGCACGTTTTGTATATATTTTTGCAATGTCAAATTCTTTAATTTCGGTGATGGTTAGGTTGAGATGGGTGAGGTTTGGTAGGATAAGAACTTTTTGTGGAAATTTTGGCAATGTCGAATTCTCTGACTTCGGTGATGGTTAGGTTAGGTTGGGTTAGGTATTGTGAGGAAGACACGTTTTGTGGATATTTTTTTATTGTCCAATTCTTTGATTTCGGTGATGGTTAGGTTCAGATGGGTGAGGTTTGGTAGGATAAGCACTTTTTGTGGATATTTTGGCAATGTCGAATTTTCTGACTTCGGTGATGGTAAGGTAAGGTTGGGTTAGGTATTGTGAGGGAAGCACGTTTTGTGGTTAGTTTCGCAATGTCAAATTCTTTGATTTCGGTGATGGTTAGGTTCAGATGGGTGAGGTTTGGTAGGATAAGAACTTTTTGTGGAAATTTTGGCAATGTCGAATTCTCTGACTTCGGTGATGGTAAGGTTAGGTTGGATAAAATATGGTGAGGAAAGCATGTCTTGTGGATATTTTGGCAAAGTCCAATTCTTCGATTTCGGTGATGGTTAGGTTCAGAAGGGTGAGGTTTGGTAGGATAAGAACTTTTTGTGGATATTTTGGCAATGTCGAATTCTCTGATTTCGGTGATGGTTAGGTTAGGTTGGGTTAGGTATTGTGAGGAAGGCACGTTTTGTGGATATTTTTTTATTGTCCAATTCTTTGATTTCGGTGATGGTTAGGTTCAGATGGGTGAGGTTTGGTAGGATAAGCACTTTTTGTGGATATTTTGGCATTGTCGAATTTTCTGACTTCGGTGATGGTTAGGTTAGGTTGGGTTAGGTAATGTGAGGGAAGCACGTTTTGTGGATAGTTTTGCAATGTCAAATTCTTTGATTTCGGTGATGGTTAGGTTCAGATGGGTGAGGTTTGGTAGGATAAGCACTTTTTGTGGATATTTTGGCATTGTCAAATTTTCTGACTTCGGTGATGGTTAGGTTAGGTTGGGTTAGGTAATGTGAGGGAAGCACGTTTTGTGGATAGTTTTGCAATGTCAAATTCTTTGATTTCGGTGATGGTTAGGTTCAGATGGGTGAGGTTTGGTAGGATAAGAACTTTTTGTGGAAATTTTGGCAATGTCGAATTCTCTGACTTCGGTGATGGTAAGGTTAGGTTGGGTTAGGTATTGTTAGGGAAGCACGTCTTGTGGATATTTTGGCAATGTCCAATTCTTTGATTTCGGTGATGGTTAGGTTCAGAAGGGTGAGGTTTGGTAGGATAAGAACTTTTTGTGGATATTTTGGCAATGTCGAATTCTCTGACTTCGGTGATGGGAAGGTTAGGTTAGGTTGGGTATTGTGAAGTAAGCACGTTTTGTGAAAATTTAATCAATGTCCAATTCTTTGATTTCGGTGATGGTTAGGTTCAGATGGGTGAGGTTTGGTAGGATAAGCACTTTTTGTGGATATTTTGGCAATGTCGAATTTTCTAACTTCGGTGATGGTAAGGTTAGGTTGGGTTAGGTATTGTGAGGTAAGCACGTTTTGTGGATATTTTCGCAATGTCAAATTCTTTAATTTCGGTGATGGTTAGGTTAAGATGGGTGAGGTTTGGTAGGATAAGAACTTTTTGTGGAAATTTTGGCAATGTCGAATTCTCTGACTTCGGTGATGGTAAGGTTAGGTTGGATAAAATATGGTGAGGTAAGCATGTCTTGTGGATATTTTGGCAAAGTCCAATTCTTCGATTTCGGTGATGGTGAGGTTCAGAAGGGTGAGGTTTGGTAGGATAAGAACTTTTTGTGGATATTTTGGCAATGTCGAATTCTCTGATTTCGGTGATGGTTAGGTTAGGTTGGGTTAGGTATTGTTAGGTAAGCACGTCTTGTGGATATTTTGGCAATGTCCAATTCTTTGATTTCGGTGATGGTTAGGTTCAGATGGGTGAGGTTTGGCAGGATAAGCACTTTTTGTGGATATTTTGGCAATGTCGAATTTTCTGACTTCGGTGATGGTTAGGTTAGGTTGGGTTAGGTATTGTGAGGAAGGCACGTTTTGTGGATATTTTTTTATTGTCCAATTCTTTGATTTCGGTGATGGTTAGGTTCAGATGGGTGAGGTTTGGTAGGATAAGCACTTTTTGTGGATATTTTGGCATTGTCAAATTTTCTGACTTCGGTGATGGTTAGGTTAGGTTGGGTTAGGTAATGTGAGGGAAACACGTTTTGTGGATAGTTTTGCAATGTCAAATTCTTTGATTTCGGTGATGGTTAGGTTCAGATGGGTGAGGTTTGGTAGGATAAGCACTTTTTGTGGATATTTTGGCAATGTCGAATTTTCTGACTTCGGTGATGGTTTGGTTAGGCTGGGTTAGGTATTGTGAGGAAAGCACGTTTTGTGGATATTTTTTTAATGTCAAATTCTCTGATTTCGGTGATGGTTAGGTTCAGATGGGTGAGGTTTGGTAGGATAAGCACTTTTTGTGGATATTTTGGCAATGTCAAATTTTTTGACTTCGGTGATGGTTAGGTTTGGTTGGATTAGGTATTGTGAGGGAAGCACGTTTTGTGGATATTTTCGCAATGTCAAATTCTTTGATTTCGGTGATGGTTAGGTTCAGATGGGTGAGGTTTGGTAGGATAAGAACTTTTTGTGGAAATTTTGGCAATGTCGAATTCTCTGACTTCGGTGATGGTTAGGTTAGGTTGGGTTAGGTATTGTGAGGTAAGCACGTCTTGTGGATATTTTGGAAATGTCCAATTCCTTTGATTTCGGTGATGGTTAGGTTCAGATGGGTGAGGTTTGGTAGGATAAGCACTTTTTGTGGATATTTTGGCAATGTCGAATTTTCTAACTTCGGTGATGGTTAGGTTAGGTTGGGTTAGGTATTAAGAGGTAAGCACGTTTTGTGGATATTTTCGCAATGTCAAATTCTTTAATTTCGGTGATGGTTAGTCTCAGATGGGTGAGGTTTGGTAGGATAAGAACTTTTTGTGGAAATTTTGGCAATGTCGAATTCTCTGACTTCGGTGATGGTAAGGTTAGGTTGGATAAAATATGGTGAGGTAAGCATGTCTTGTGGATATTTTGGCAAAGTCCAATTCTTCGATTTCGGTGATGGTGAGGTTCAGAAGGGTGAGGTTTGGTAGGATAAGAACTTTTTGTGGATATTTTGGCAATGTCGAATTCTCTGACTTCGGTGATGGGAAGGTTAGGTTAGGTTGGGTATTGTGAAGTAAGCACGTTTTGTGGAAATTTAATCAATGTCCAATTCTTTGATTTCGGTGATGGTTAGGTTCAAATGGGTGAGGTTTGGTAGGATAAGCACTTTTTGTGGATATTTTGGCAATGTCGAATTTTCTAACTTCGGTGATGGTAAGGTTAGGTTGGGTTAGGTATTGTGAGGTAAGCACGTTTTGTGGATATTTTCGCAATGTCAAATTCTTTAATTTCGGTGATGGTTAGGTTAAGATGGGTGAGGTTTGGTAGGATAAGAACTTTTTGTGGAAATTTTGGCAATGTCGAATTCTCTGACTTCGGTGATGGTAAGGTTAGGTTAAATAAAATATGGTGAGGTAAGCATGTCTTGTGGATATTTTGGCAAAGTCCAATTCTTCGATTTCGGTGATGGTGAGGTTCAGAAGGGTGAGGTTTGGTAGGATAAGAACTTTTTGTGGATATTTTGGCAATGTCGAATTCTCTGATTTCGGTGATGGTTAGGTTAGGTTGGGTTAGGTATTGTTAGGTAAGCACGTCTTGTGGATATTTTGGCAATGTCCAATTCTTTGATTTCGGTGATGGTTAGGTTCAGATGGGTGAGGTTTGGCAGGATAAGCACTTTTTGTGGATATTTTGGCAATGTCGAATTTTCTGACTTCGGTGATGGTTAGGTTAGGTTGGGTTAGGTAATGTGAGGGAAGCACGTTTTGTGGATAGTTTTGCAATGTCAAATTCTTTGATTTCGGTGATGGTTAGGTTCAGATGGGTGAGGTTTGGTAGGATAAGCACTTTTTGTGGATATTTTGGCAATGTCGAATTTTCTGACTTCGGTGATGGTTTGGTTAGGCTGGGTTAGGTATTGTGAGGAAAGCACGTTTTGTGGATATTTTTTTAATGTCAAATTCTCTGATTTCGGTGATGGTTAGGTTCAGATGGGTGAGGTTTGGTAGGATAAGCACTTTTTGTGGATATTTTGGCAATGTCAAATTTTTTGACTTCGGTGATGGTTAGGTTTGGTTGGATTAGGTATTGTGAGGGAAGCACGTTTTGTGGATATTTTCGCAATGTCAAATTCTTTGATTTCGGTGATGGTTAGGTTCAGATGGGTGAGGTTTGGTAGGATAAGAACTTTTTGTGGAAATTTTGGCAATGTCGAATTCTCTGACTTCGGTGATGGTTAGGTTAGGTTGGGTTAGGTATTGTGAGGTAAGCACGTCTTGTGGATATTTTGGAAATGTCCAATTCCTTTGATTTCGGTGATGGTTAGGTTCAGATGGGTGAGGTTTGGTAGGATAAGCACTTTTTGTGGATATTTTGGCAATGTCGAATTTTCTAACTTCGGTGATGGTTAGGTTAGGTTGGGTTAGGTATTAAGAGGTAAGCACGTTTTGTGGATATTTTCGCAATGTCAAATTCTTTAATTTCGGTGATGGTTAGTCTCAGATGGGTGAGGTTTGGTAGGATAAGAACTTTTTGTGGAAATTTTGGCAATGTCGAATTCTCTGACTTCGGTGATGGTAAGGTTAGGTTGGATAAAATATGGTGAGGTAAGCATGTCTTGTGGATATTTTGGCAAAGTCCAATTCTTCGATTTCGGTGATGGTGAGGTTCAGAAGGGTGAGGTTTGGTAGGATAAGAACTTTTTGTGGATATTTTGGCAATGTCGAATTCTCTGACTTCGGTGATGGGAAGGTTAGGTTAGGTTGGGTATTGTGAAGTAAGCACGTTTTGTGGAAATTTAATCAATGTCCAATTCTTTGATTTCGGTGATGGTTAGGTTCAAATGGGTGAGGTTTGGTAGGATAAGCACTTTTTGTGGATATTTTGGCAATGTCGAATTTTCTAACTTCGGTGATGGTAAGGTTAGGTTGGGTTAGGTATTGTGAGGTAAGCACGTTTTGTGGATATTTTCGCAATGTCAAATTCTTTAATTTCGGTGATGGTTAGGTTAAGATGGGTGAGGTTTGGTAGGATAAGAACTTTTTGTGGAAATTTTGGCAATGTCGAATTCTCTGACTTCGGTGATGGTAAGGTTAGGTTGGATAAAATATGGTGAGGTAAGCATGTCTTGTGGATATTTTGGCAAAGTCCAATTCTTCGATTTCGGTGATGGTGAGGTTCAGAAGGGTGAGGTTTGGTAGGATAAGAACTTTTTGTGGATATTTTGGCAATGTCGAATTCTCTGATTTCGGTGATGGTTAGGTTAGGTTGGGTTAGGTATTGTTAGGTAAGCACGTCTTGTGGATATTTTGGCAATGTCCAATTCTTTGATTTCGGTGATGGTTAGGTTCAGATGGGTGAGGTTTGGCAGGATAAGCACTTTTTGTGGATATTTTGGCAATGTCGAATTTTCTGACTTCGGTGATGGTTAGGTTAGGTTGGGTTAGGTATTGTGAGGAAGGCACGTTTTATGGATATTTTTTTATTGTCCAATTCTTTGATTTCGGTGATGGTTAGGTTCAGATGGGTGAGGTTTGGTAGGATAAGAACTTTTTGTGGAAATTTTGGCAATGTCGAATTCTCTGACTTCGGTGATGGTTAGGTAAGGTTGGGTTAGGTATTGTGAGGTGAGCACGTTTTGTGGATATTTTCGCAATGTCCAATTCTATGATTTCGGTGATGGTTAGGTTCAGAAGGGTGAGGTTTGGTAGGATAAGAACTTTTTGTGGATATTTTGGCAATGTCGAATTCTCTGACTTCGGTGATGGTAAGGTTAGGTTGGGTTAGGTATTAAGAGGTAAGCACGTTTTGTGGATATTTTCGCAATGTCAAATTCTTTAATTTCGGTGATGGTTAGGTTCAGATGGGTGAGGTTTGGTAGGATAAGAACTTTTTGTGGAAATTTTGGCAATGTCGAATTCTCTGACTTCGGTGATGGTAAGGTTAGGTTGGATAAAATATGGTGAGGTAAGCATGTCTTGTGGATTTTTGGCAAAGTCCAATTCTTCGATTTCGGTGATGGTTAGGTTCAGAAGGGTGAGGTTTGGTAGGATAAGAACTTTTTGTGGATATTTTGGCAATGTCGAATTCTCTGATTTCGGTGATGGTTAGGTTAGGTTGGGTTAGGTATTGTTAGGTAAGCACGTCTTGTGGATATTTTGGCAATGTCCAATTCTTTGATTTCGGTGATGGTTAGGTTCAGATGGGTGAGGTTTGGCAGGATAAGCACTTTTTGTGGATATTTTGGCAATGTCGAATTTTCTGACTTCGGTGATGGTTAGTTTAGGTTGGGTTAGGTATTGTGAGGAAGGCACGTTTTGTGGATATTTTTTTATTGTCCAATTCTTTGATTTCGGTGATGGTTAGGTTCAGATGGGTGAGGTTTGGTAGGATAAGCACTTTTTGTGGATATTTTGGCATTGTCAAATTTTCTGACTTCGGTGATGGTTAGGTTAGGTTGGGTTAGGTAATGTGAGGGAAGCACGTTTTGTGGATAGTTTTGCAATGTCAAATTCTTTGATTTCGGTGATGGTTAGGTTCAGATGGGTGAGGTTTGGTAGGATAAGAACTTTTTGTGGAAATTTTGGCAATGTCGAATTCTCTGACTTCGGTGATGGTAAGGTTAGGTTGGGTTAGGTATTGTGAGGGAAGCACGTCTTGTGGATATTTTGGCAATGTCCAATTCTTTGATTTCGGTGATGGTTAGGTTCAGAAGGGTGAGGTTTGGTAGGATAAGAACTTTTTGTGGATATTTTGGCAATGTCGAATTCTCTGACTTCGGTGATGGGAAGGTTAGGTTAGGTTGGGTATTGTGAAGTAAGCACGTTTTGTGAAAATTTAATCAATGTCCAATTCTTTGATTTCGGTGATGGTTAGGTTCAGATGGGTGAGGTTTGGTAGGATAAGCACTTTTTGTGGATATTTTGGCAATGTCGAATTTTCTAACTTCGGTGATGGTAAGGTTAGGTTGGGTTAGGTATTGTGAGGTAAGCACGTTTTGTGGATATTTTCGCAATGTCAAATTCTTTAATTTCGGTGATGGTTAGGTTAAGATGGGTGAGGTTTGGTAGGATAAGAACTTTTTGTGGAAATTTTGGCAATGTCGAATTCTCTGACTTCGGTGATGGTAAGGTTAGGTTGGATAAAATATGGTGAGGTAAGCATGTCTTGTGGATATTTTGGCAAAGTCCAATTCTTCGATTTCGGTGATGGTGAGGTTCAGAAGGGTGAGGTTTGGTAGGATAAGAACTTTTTGTGGATATTTTGGCAATGTCGAATTCTCTGATTTCGGTGATGGTTAGGTTAGGTTGGGTTAGGTATTGTTAGGTAAGCACGTCTTGTGGATATTTTGGCAATGTCCAATTCTTTGATTTCGGTGATGGTTAGGTTCAGATGGGTGAGGTTTGGCAGGATAAGCACTTTTTGTGGATATTTTGGCAATGTCGAATTTTCTGACTTCGGTTATGGTTAGGTTAGGTTGGGTTAGGTAATGTGAGGAAGGCACGTTTTGTGGATATTTTTTTATTGTCCAATTCTTTGATTTCGGTGATGGTTAGGTTCAGATGGGTGAGGTTTGGTAGGATAAGCACTTTTTGTGGATATTTTGGCATTGTCAAATTTTCTGACTTCGGTTATGGTTAGGTTAGGTTGGGTTAGGTAATGTGAGGGAAGCACGTTTTGTGGATAGTTTTGCAATGTCAAATTTTTTGATTTCGGTGATGGTTAGGTTCAGATGGGTGAGGTTTGGTAGGATAAGCACTTTTTGTGGATATTTTGGCAATGTCGAATTTTCTGACTTCGGTGATGGTTTGGTTAGGCTGGGTTAGGTATTGTGAGGAAAGCACGTTTTGTGGATATTTTTTTAATGTCAAATTCTCTGATTTCGGTGATGGTTAGGTTCAGATGGGTGAGGTTTGGTAGGATAAGCACTTTTTGTGGATATTTTGGCAATGTCAAATTTTTTGACTTCGGTGATGGTTAGGTTTGGTTGGATTAGGTATTGTGAGGGAAGCACGTTTTGTGGATATTTTCGCAATGTCAAATTCTTTGATTTCGGTGATGGTTAGGTTCAGATGGGTGAGGTTTGGTAGGATAAGAACTTTTTGTGGAAATTTTGGCAATGTCGAATTCTCTGACTTCGGTGATGGTTAGGTTAGGTTGGGTTAGGTATTGTGAGGTAAGCACGTCTTGTGGATATTTTGGAAATGTCCAATTCCTTTGATTTCGGTGATGGTTAGGTTCAGATGGGTGAGGTTTGGTAGGATAAGCACTTTTTGTGGATATTTTGGCAATGTCGAATTTTCTAACTTCGGTGATGGTTAGGTTAGGTTGGGTTAGGTATTAAGAGGTAAGCACGTTTTGTGGATATTTTCGCAATGTCAAATTCTTTAATTTCGGTGATAGTTAGTCTCAGATGGGTGAGGTTTGGTAGGATAAGAACTTTTTGTGGAAATTTTGGCAATGTCGAATTCTCTGACTTCGGTGATGGTAAGGTTAGGTTGGATAAAATATGGTGAGGTAAGCATGTCTTGTGGATATTTTGGCAAAGTCCAATTCTTCGATTTCGGTGATGGTGAGGTTCAGAAGGGTGAGGTTTGGTAGGATAAGAACTTTTTGTGGATATTTTGGCAATGTCGAATTCTCTGACTTCGGTGATGGGAAGGTTAGGTTAGGTTGGGTATTGTGAAGTAAGCACGTTTTGTGGAAATTTAATCAATGTCCAATTCTTTGATTTCGGTGATGGTTAGGTTCAGATGGGTGAGGTTTGGTAGGATAAGCACTTTTTGTGGATATTTTGGCAATGTCGAATTTTCTAACTTCGGTGATGGTAAGGTTAGGTTGGGTTAGGTATTGTGAGGTAAGCACGTTTTGTGGATATTTTCGCAATGTCAAATTCTTTAATTTCGGTGATGGTTAGGTTAAGATGGGTGAGGTTTGGTAGGATAAGAACTTTTTGTGGAAATTTTGGCAATGTCGAATTCTCTGACTTCGGTGATGGTAAGGTTAGGTTGGATAAAATATGGTGAGGTAAGCATGTCTTGTGGATATTTTGGCAAAGTCCAATTCTTCGATTTCGGTGATGGTGAGGTTCAGAAGGGTGAGGTTTGGTAGGATAAGAACTTTTTGTGGATATTTTGGCAATGTCGAATTCTCTGATTTCGGTGATGGTTAGGTTAGGTTGGGTTAGGTATTGTTAGGTAAGCACGTCTTGTGGATATTTTGGCAATGTCCAATTCTTTGATTTCGTTGATGGTTAGGTTCAGATGGGTGAGGTTTGGCAGGATAAGCACTTTTTGTGGATATTTTGGCAATGTCGAATTTTCTGACTTCGGTGATGGTTAGGTTAGGTTGGGTTAGGTATTGTGAGGAAGGCACGTTTTATGGATATTTTTTTATTGTCCAATTCTTTGATTTCGGTGATGGTTAGGTTCAGATGGGTGAGGTTTGGTAGGATAAGCACTTTTTGTGGATATTTTGGCATTGTCAAATTTTCTGACTTCGGTGATGGTTAGGTTAGGTTGGGTTAGGTAATGTGAGGGAAGCACGTTTTGTGGATAGTTTTGCAATGTCAAATTCTTTGATTTCGGTGATGGTTAGGTTCAGATGGGTGAGGTTTGGTAGGATAAGAACTTTTTGTGGAAATTTTGGCAATGTCGAATTCTCTGACTTCGGTGATGGTTAGGTTAGGTTGGGTTAGGTATTGTGAGGTAAGCACGTCTTGTGGATATTTTGGAAATGTCCAATTCCTTTGATTTCGGTGATGGTTAGGTTCAGATGGGTGAGGTTTGGTAGGATAAGCACTTTTTGTGGATATTTTGGCAATGTCGAATTTTCTAACTTCGGTGATGGTTAGGTTAGGTTGGGTTAGGTATTAAGAGGTAAGCACGTTTTGTGGATATTTTCGCAATGTCAAATTCTTTAATTTCGGTGATGGTTAGGTTCAGATGGGTGAGGTTTGGTAGGATAAGAACTTTTTGTGGAAATTTTGGCAATGTCGAATTCTCTGACTTCGGTGATGGTAAGGTTAGGTTGGATAAAATATGGTGAGGTAAGCATGTCTTGTGGATTTTTGGCAAAGTCCAATTCTTCGATTTCGGTGATGGTTAGGTTCAGAAGGGTGAGGTTTGGTAGGATAAGAACTTTTTGTGGATATTTTGGCAATGTCGAATTCTCTGATTTCGGTGATGGTTAGGTTAGGTTGGATTAGGTATTGTTAGGTAAGCACGTCTTGTGGATATTTTGGCAATGTCCAATTCTTTGATTTCGGTGATGGTTAGGTTCAGATGGGTGAGGTTTGGCAGGATAAGCACTTTTTGTGGATATTTTGGCAATGTCGAATTTTCTGACTTCGGTGATGGTTAGGTTAGGTTGGGTTAGGTATTGTGAGGAAGGCACGTTTTGTGGATAGTTTTGCAATGTCAAATTCTTTGATTTCGGTGATGGTTAGGTTCAGATGGGTGAGGTTTGGTAGGATAAGAACTTTTTGTGGAAATTTTGGCAATGTCGAATTCTCTGACCTCGGTGATGGTAAGGTTAGGTTGGGTTAGGTATTGTGAGGGAAGCACGTCTTGTGGATGTTTTGGCAATGTCCAATTCTTTGATTTCGGTGATGGTTAGGTTCAGAAGGGTGAGGTTTGGTAGGATAAGAACTTTTTGTGGATATTTTGGCAATGTCGAATTCTCTGATTTCGGTGATGGTTAGGTTAGGTTGGGTTAGGTATTGTGAGGAAGGCACGTTTTGTGGATATTTTTTTATTGTCCAATTCTTTGATTTCGGTGATGGTTAGGTTCAGATGGGTGAGGTTTGGTAGGATAAGCACTTTTTGTGGATATTTTGGCATTGTCGAATTTTCTGACTTCGGTGATGGTTAGGTTAGGTTGGGTTAGGTAATGTGAGGGAAGCACGTTTTGTGGATAGTTTTGCAATGTCAAATTCTTTGATTTCGGTGATGGTTAGGTTCAGATGGGTGAGGTTTGGTAGGATAAGAACTTTTTGTGGAAATTTTGGCAATGTCGAATTCTCTGACTTCGGTGATGGTTAGGTAAGGTTGGGTTAGGTATTGTGAGGTGAGCACGTTTTGTGGATATTTTATCAATGTCCAATTCTTTGATTTCGGTGATGGTTAGGTTCAGATGGGTGAGGTTTGGTAGGATAAGCACTTTTTGTGGATATTTTGGCAATGTCGAATTTTCTAACTTCGGTGATGGTTAGGTTAGGCTGGGTTAGGTATTGTGAGGAAAGCACGTTTTGTGGATATTTTTTTAATGTCCAATTCTCTGATTTCGGTGATGGTTAGGTTCAGATGGGTGAGGTTTGGTAGGATAAGCACTTTTTGTGGATATTTTGGCAATGTCAAATTTTTTGACTTCGGTGATGGTTAGGTTTGGTTGGATTAGGTATTGTGAGGAAGCACGTTTTGTGGATATTTTCGCAATGTCAAATTCTTTGATTTCGGTGATGGTTAGGTTCAGATGGGTGAGGTTTGGTAGGATAAGAACTTTTTGTGGAAATTTTGGCAATGTCGAATTCTCTGACTTCGGTGATGGTTAGGTTAGGTTGGGTTAGGTATTGTGAGGTAAGCACGTCTTGTGGATATTTTGGAAATGTCCAATTCCTTTGATTTCGGTGATGGTTAGGTTCAGAAGGGTGAGGTTTGGTAGGATAAGCACTTTTTGTGGATATTTTGGCAATGTCGAATTTTTTGACTTCGGTGATGGTTAGGTTAGGTTGGGTTAGGTATTGTGAGGGAAACACGTTTTGTGGATATTTTCACAATGTCAAATTCTTTGATTTCGGTGACGGTTAGGTTCAGATGGGTGAGGTTTGGTAGGATAAGAACTTTTTGTGGAAATTTTGGCAATGTCGAATTCTCTGACTTCGGTGATGGTTAGGTTAGGTTTGGTTAGGTATTGTGAGGGAAGCACGTCTTGTGGATATTTTGGCAATGTCCAATTCTTTGATTTCGGTGATGGTTAGGTTCAGAAGGGTGAGGTTTGGTAGGATAAGAACTTTTTGTGGATATTTTGACAATGTCGAATTCTCTGATTTCGGTGATGGTAAGGTTAGGTTAGGTAAGGTATTGTGAAGTAAGCACGTTTTGTAGATATTTTATCAATGTCCAATTCTTTGATTTCGGTGATGGTTAGGGTCAGATGGGTGAGGTTTGGTAGGATAAGCACTTTTTGTGGATATTTTGGCAATGTCGAATTTTCTAACTTCGGTGATGGTTAGGTTAGGTTGGGTTAGGTATTGTGAGGTAAGCACGTTTTGTATATATTTTTGCAATGTCAAATTCTTTAATTTCGGTGATGGTTAGGTTGAGATGGGTGAGGTTTGGTAGGATAAGAACTTTTTGTGGAAATTTTGGCAATGTCGAATTCTCTGACTTCGGTGATGGTTAGGTTAGGTTGGGTTAGGTATTGTGAGGAAGGCACGTTTTGTGGATATTTTTTTATTGTCCAATTCTTTGATTTCGGTGATGGTTAGGTTCAGATGGGTGAGGTTTGGTAGGATAAGCACTTTTTGTGGATATTTTGGCAATGTCGAATTTTCTGACTTCGGTGATGGTAAGGTAAGGTTGGGTTAGGTATTGTGAGGGAAGCACGTTTTGTGGATAGTTTCGCAATGTCAAATTCTTTGATTTCGGTGATGGTTAGGTTCAGATGGGTGAGGTTTGGTAGGATAAGAACTTTTTGTGGAAATTTTGGCAATGTCGAATTCTCTGACTTCGGTGATGGTTAGGTTAGGTTGGGTTAGGGATTGTGAGGTAAGCACGTCTTGTGGATATTTTGGCAATGTCCAATTCTTTGATTTCGGTGATGGTTAGGTTCAGAAGGGTGAGGTTTGGTAGGATAAGAACTTTTTGTGGATATTTTGGCAATGTCGAATTTTCTGACTTCGGTGATGGTAAGGTTAGGTTGGGTTAGGTATTGTGAGGTAAGCACGTTTTGTGGATATTTTCGCAATGTCAAATTCTTTAATTTCGGTGACGGTTAGGTTAAGATGGGTGTGGTTTGGTAGGATAAGAACTTTTTGTGGAAATTTTGGCAATGTCGAATTCTCTGACTTCGGTGATGGTTAGGTTAGGTTGGGTTAGGTATTGTGAGGGAAGCACGTCTTGTGGATATTTTGGCAATGTCCAATTCTTTAATTTCGTGATGGTTAGGTTAAGATGGGTGAGGTTTGGTAGGATAAGAACTTTTTGTGGATATTTTGGCAATGTCGAATTCTCTGACTTCGGTGATGGTTAGGTTAGGTTGGGTTAGGTATTGTGAGGAAGGCACGTTTTGTGGATATTTTTTTATTGTCCAATTCTTTGATTTCGGTGATGGTTAGGTTCAGATGGGTGAGGTTTGGTAGGATAAGCACTTTTTGTGGATATTTTGGCAATGTCGAATTTTCTGACTTCGGTGATGGTAAGGTTAGGTTGGGTTAGGTATTGTGAGGGAAGCACGTTTTGTGGATAGTTTCGCAATGTCAAATTCTTTGATTTCGGTGATGGTTAGGTTCAGATGGGTGAGGTTTGGTAGGATAAGAACTTTTTGTGGAAATTTTGGCAATGTCGAATTCTCTGACTTCGGTGATGGTTAGGTTAGGTTGGGTTAGGTATTGTGAGGTAAGCACGTCTTGTGGATATTTTGGCAATGTCCAATTCTTTGATTTCGGTGATGGTTAGGTTCAGAAGGGTGAGGTTTGGTAGGATAAGAACTTTTTGTGGATATTTTGGCAATGTCGAATTCTCTGACTTCGGTGATGGTAAGGTTAGGTTAGGTAAGGTATTGTGAAGTAAGCACGTTTTGTGGATATTTTATCAATGTCCAATTCTTTGATTTCGGTGATGGTTAGGTTCAGATGGGTGAGGTTTGGTAGGATAAGCACTTTTTGTGGATATTTTGGCATTGTCAAATTTTCTGACTTCGGTGATGGTTAGGTTAGGTTGGGTTAGGTAATGTGAGGGAAGCACGTTTTGTGGATAGTTTTGCAATGTCAAATTCTTTGATTTCGGTGATGGTTAGGTTCAGATGGGTGAGGTTTGGTAGGATAAGAACTTTTTGTGGAAATTTTGGCAATGTCGAATTCTATGACTTCGGTGATGGTTAGGTAAGGTTGGGTTAGGTATTGTGAGGTGAGCACGTTTTGTGGATATTTTGGCAATGTCCAATTCTTTGATTTCGGTGATAATTAGGTTCAGAAGGGTGAGGTTTGGTAGGATAAGAACTTTTTTTGGATATTTTGGCAATGTCGAATTCTCTGACTTCGATGATGGTAAGGTTAGGTTGGGTTAGGTATTGTGAGGTAAGCACGTTTTGTGGATATTTTATCAATGTCCAATTCTTTGATTTCGGTGATGGTTAGGTTCAGATGGGTGAGGTTTGGTAGGATAAGCACTTTTTGTGGATATTTTGGCAATGTCGAATTTTCTGACTTCGGTGATGGTTTGGTTAGGCTGGGTTAGGTATTGTGAGGAAAGCACGTTTTGTGGATATTTTTTTAATGTCAAATTCTCTGATTTCGGTGATGGTTAGGTTCAGATGGGTGAGGTTTGGTAGGATAAGCACTTTTTGTGGATATTTTGGCAATGTCGAATTTTCTAACTTCGGTGATGGTTAGGTTAGGTTGGGTTAGGTATTAAGAGGTAAGCACGTTTTGTGGATATTTTCGCAATGTCAAATTCTTTAATTTCGGTGATGGTTAGGTTCAGATGGGTGAGGTTTGGTAGGATAAGAACTTTTTGTGGAAATTTTGGCAATGTCGAATTCTCTGACTTCGGTGATGGTAAGGTTAGGTTGGATAAAATATGGTGAGGTAAGCATGTCTTGTGGATTTTTGGCAAAGTCCAATTCTTCGATTTCGGTGATGGTTAGGTTCAGAAGGGTGAGGTTTGGTAGGATAAGAACTTTTTGTGGATATTTTGGCAATATCGAATTCTCTGATTTCGGTGATGGTTAGGTTAGGTTGGATTAGGTATTTTTAGGTAAGCACGTCTTGTGGATATTTTGGCAATGTCCAATTCTTTGATTTCGGTGATGGTTAGGTTCAGATGGGTGAGGTTTGGCAGGATAAGCACTTTTTGTGGATATTTTGGCAATGTCGAATTTTCTGACTTCGGTGATGGTTAGGTTTGGTTGGATTAGGTATTGTGAGGGAAACACGTTTTGTGGATATTTTCGCAATGTCAAATTCTTTGATTTCGGTGATGGTTAGGTTCAGATGGGTGAGGTTTGGTAGGATAAGAACTTTTTGTGGAAATTTTGGCAATGTCGAATTCTCTGACTTCGGTGATGGTTAGGTAAGGTTGGGTTAGGTATTGTGAGGTGAGCACGTTTTGTGGATATTTTATCAATGTCCAATTCTTTGATTTCGGTGATGGTTAGGTTCAGATGGGTGAGGTTTGGTAGGATAAGCACTTTTTGTGGATATTTTGGCAATGTCGAATTTTCTAACTTCGGTGATGGTAAGGTTAGGTTGGGTTAGGTATTGTGAGGTAAGCACGTTTTGTGGATATTTTCGCAATGTCAAATTCTTTAATTTCGGTGATGGTTAGGTTAAGATGGGTGAGGTTTGGTAGGATAAGAACTTTTTGTGGAAATTTTGGCAATGTCGAATTCTCTGACTTCGGTGATGGTAAGGTTAGGTTGGATAAAATATGGTGAGGTAAGCATGTCTTGTGGATATTTTGGCAAAGTCCAATTCTTCGATTTCGGTGATGGTTAGGTTCAGAAGGGTGAGGTTTGGTAGGATAAGAACTTTTTGTGGATATTTTGGCAATGTCGAATTCTCTGATTTCGGTGATGGTTAGGTTAGGTTGGGTTAGGTATTGTGAGGAAGGCACGTTTTGTGGATATTTTTTTATTGTCCAATTCTTTGATTTCGGTGATGGTTAGGTTCAGATGGGTGAGGTTTGGTAGGATAAGCACTTTTTGTGGATATTTTGGCATTGTCGAATTTTCTGACTTCGGTGATGGTTAGGTTAGGTTGGGTTAGGTAATGTGAGGGAAGCACGTTTTGTGGATAGTTTTGCAATGTCAAATTCTTTGATTTCGGTGATGGTTAGGTTCAGATGGGTGAGGTTTGGTAGGATAAGAACTTTTTGTGGAAATTTTGGCAATGTCGAATTCTCTGACTTCGGTGATGGTTAGGTAAGGTTGGGTTAGGTATTGTGAGGTGAGCACGTTTTGTGGATATTTTATCAATGTCCAATTCTTTGATTTCGGTGATGGTTAGGTTCAGATGGGTGAGGTTTGGTAGGATAAGAACTTTTTGTGGAAATTTTGGCAATGTCGAATTCTCTGACTTCGGTGATGGTTAGGTTAGGTTGGGTTAGGTATTGTGAGGTAAGCACGTCTTGTGGATATTTTGGAAATGTCCAATTCCTTTGATTTCGGTGATGGTTAGGTTCAGAAGGGTGAGGTTTGGTAGGATAAGCACTTTTTGTGGATATTTTGGCAATGTCGAATTTTTTGACTTCGGTGATGGTTAGGTTAGGTTGGGTTAGGTATTGTGAGGGAAACACGTTTTGTGGATATTTTCACAATGTCAAATTCTTTGATTTCGGTGACGGTTAGGTTCAGATGGGTGAGGTTTGGTAGGATAAGAACTTTTTGTGGAAATTTTGGCAATGTCGAATTCTCTGACTTCGGTGATGGTTAGGTTAGGTTTGGTTAGGTATTGTGAGGGAAGCACGTCTTGTGGATATTTTGGCAATGTCCAATTCTTTGATTTCGGTGATGGTTAGGTTCAGAAGGGTGAGGTTTGGTAGGATAAGAACTTTTTGTGGATATTTTGACAATGTCGAATTCTCTGATTTCGGTGATGGTAAGGTTAGGTTAGGTAAGGTATTGTGAAGTAAGCACGTTTTGTGGATATTTAATCAATGTCCAATTCTTTGATTTCGGTGATGGTTAGGGTCAGATGGGTGAGGTTTGGTAGGATAAGCACTTTTTGTGGATATTTTGGCAATGTCGAATTTTCTAACTTCGGTGATGGTTAGGTTAGGTTGGGTTAGGTATTGTCAGGTAAGCACGTTTTGTAGATATTTTCGCAATGTCAAATTCTTTAATTTCGTGATGGTTAGGTTAAGATGGGTGAGGTTTGGTAGGATAAGAACTTTTTGTGGATATTTTGGCAATGTCGAATTCTCTGACTTCGGTGATGGTAAGGTTAGGTTAGGTTAGGTATTGTGAAGTAAGCACGTTTTGTGGATATTTTATCAATGTCCAATTCTTTGATTTCGGTGATGGTTAGGGTCAGATGGGTGAGGTTTGGTAGGATAAGCACTTTTTGTGGATATTTTGGCAATGTCGAATTTTCTAACTTCGGTGATGGTTAGGTTAGGTTGGGTTAGGTATTGTGAGGTAAGCACGTTTTGTATATATTTTTGCAATGTCAAATTCTTTAATTTCGGTGATGGTTAGGTTGAGATGGGTGAGGTTTGGTAGGATAAGAACTTTTTGTGGAAATTTTGGCAATGTCGAATTCTCTGACTTCGGTGATGGTTAGGTTAGGTTGGGTTAGGTATTGTGAGGAAGGCACGTTTTGTGGATATTTTTTTATTGTCCAATTCTTTGATTTCGGTGATGGTTAGGTTCAGATGGGTGAGGTTTGGTAGGATAAGCACTTTTTGTGGATATTTTGGCAATGTCGAATTTTCTGACTTCGGTGATGGTAAGGTTAGGTTGGGTTAGGTATTGTGAGGGAAGCACGTTTTGTGGATAGTTTCGCAATGTCAAATTCTTTGATTTCGGTGATGGTTAGGTTCAGATGGGTGAGGTTTGGTAGGATAAGAACTTTTTGTGGAAATTTTGGCAATGTCGAATTCTCTGACTTCGGTGATGGTTAGGTTAGGTTGGGTTAGGTATTGTGAGGTAAGCACGTCTTGTGGATATTTTGGCAATGTCCAATTCTTTGATTTCGGTGATGGTTAGGTTCAGAAGGGTGAGGTTTGGTAGGATAAGAACTTTTTGTGGATATTTTGGCAATGTCGAATTTTCTGACTTCGGTGATGGTAAGGTTAGGTTGGGTTAGGTATTGTGAGGTAAGCACGTTTTGTGGATATTTTCGCAATGTCAAATTCTTTAATTTCGGTGACGGTTAGGTTAAGATGGGTGAGGTTTGGTAGGATAAGAACTTTTTGTGGAAATTTTGGCAATGTCGAATTCTCTGACTTCGGTGATGGTAAGGTTAGGTTGGATAAAATATGGTGAGGAAAGCATGTCTTGTGGATATTTTGGCAAAGTCCAATTCTTCGATTTCGGTGATGGTTAGGTTCAGAAGGGTGAGGTTTGGTAGGATAAGAACTTTTTGTGGATATTTTGGCAATGTCGAATTCTCTGATTTCGGTGATGGTTAGGTTAGGTTGGGTTAGGTATTGTGAGGAAGGCACGTTTTGTGGATATTTTTTTATTGTCCAATTCTTTGATTTCGGTGATGGTTAGGTTCAGATGGGTGAGGTTTGGTAGGATAAGCACTTTTTGTGGATATTTTGGCATTGTCGAATTTTCTGACTTCGGTGATGGTTAGGTTAGGTTGGGTTAGGTAATGTGAGGGAAGCACGTTTTGTGGATAGTTTTGCAATGTCAAATTCTTTGATTTCGGTGACGGTTAGGTTCAGATGGGTGAGGTTTGGTAGGATAAGAACTTTTTGTGGAAATTTTGGCAATGTCGAATTCTCTGACTTCGGTGATGGTTAGGTTAGGTTGGGTTAGGTATTGTGAGGGAAGCACGTCTTGTGGATATTTTGGCAATGTCCAATTCTTTAATTTCGTGATGGTTAGGTTAAGATGGGTGAGGTTTGGTAGGATAAGAACTTTTTGTGGATATTTTGGCAATGTCGAATTCTCTGACTTCGGTGATGGTTAGGTTAGGTTGGGTTAGGTATTGTGAGGGAAGCACGTCTTGTGGATATTTTGGCAATGTCCAATTCTTTGATTTCGGTGATGGTTAGGTTCAGAAGGGTGAGGTTTGGTAGGATAAGAACTTTTTGTGGATTATTTGGCAATGTCGAATTCTCTGACTTCGGTGATGGTAAGGTTAGGTTAGGTAAGGTATTGTGAAGTAAGCACGTTTTGTGGATATTTTATCAATGTCCAATTCTTTGATTTCGGTGATGGTTAGGTTCAGATGGGTGAGGTTTGGTAGGATAAGCACTTTTTGTGGATATTTTGGCAATGTCGAATTTTCTAACTTCGGTGATGGTTAGGTTAGGTTGGGTTAGGTATTGTCAGGTAAGCACGTTTTGTAGATATTTTCGCAATGTCAAAATCTTTAATTTCGTGATGGTTAGGTTAAGATGGGTGAGGTTTGGTAGGATAAGAACTTTTTGTGGATATTTTGGCAATGTCGAATTCTCTGACTTCGGTGATGGTAAGGTTAGGTTAGGTTAGGTATTGTGAAGTAAGCACGTTTTGTGGATATTTTATCAATGTCCAATTCTTTGATTTCGGTGATGGTTAGGGTCAGATGGGTGAGGTTTGGTAGGATAAGCACTTTTTGTGGATATTTTGGCAATGTCGAATTTTCTAACTTCGGTGATGGTTAGGTTAGGTTGGGTTAGGTATTGTGAGGTAAGCACGTTTTGTATATATTTTTGCAATGTCAAATTCTTTAATTTCGGTGATGGTTAGGTTGAGATGGGTGAGGTTTGGTAGGATAAGAACTTTTTGTGGAAATTTTGGCAATGTCGAATTCTCTGACTTCGGTGATGGTTAGGTTAGGTTGGGTTAGGTATTGTGAGGAAGGCACGTTTTGTGGATATTTTTTTATTGTCCAATTCTTTGATTTCGGTGATGGTTAGGTTCAGATGGGTGAGGTTTGGTAGGATAAGCACTTTTTGTGGATATTTTGGCAATGTCGAATTTTCTGACTTCGGTGATGGTAAGGTTAGGTTGGGTTAGGTATTGTGAGGGAAGCACGTTTTGTGGATAGTTTCGCAATGTCAAATTCTTTGATTTCGGTGATGGTTAGGTTCAGATGGGTGAGGTTTGGTAGGATAAGAACTTTTTGTGGAAATTTTGGCAATGTCGAATTCTCTGACTTCGGTGATGGTTAGGTTAGGTTGGGTTAGGTATTGTGAGGTAAGCACGTCTTGTGGATATTTTGGCAATGTCCAATTCTTTGATTTCGGTGATGGTTAGGTTCAGAAGGGTGAGGTTTGGTAGGATAAGAACTTTTTGTGGATATTTTGGCAATGTCGAATTTTCTGACTTCGGTGATGGTAAGGTTAGGTTGGGTTAGGTATTGTGAGGGAAGCACGTTTTGTGGATAGTTTCGCAATGTCAAATTCTTTGATTTCGGTGATGGTTAGGTTCAGATGGGTGAGGTTTGGTAGGATAAGAACTTTTTGTGGAAATTTTGGCAATGTCGAATTCTCTGACTTCGGTGATGGTTAGGTTAGGTTGGGTTAGGTATTGTGAGGTAAGCACGTCTTGTGGATATTTTGGCAATGTCCAATTCTTTGATTTCGGTGATGGTTAGGTTCAGAAGGGTGAGGTTTGGTAGGATAAGAACTTTTTGTGGAAATTTTGGCAATGTCGAATTCTCTGACTTCGGTGATGGTAAGGTTAGGTTGGATAAAATATGGTGAGGAGAGCATGTCTTGTGGATATTTTGGCAAAGTCCAATTCTTCGATTTCGGTGATGGTTAGGTTCAGAAGGGTGAGGTTTGGTAGGATAAGCACTTTTTGTGGATATTTTGGCATTGTCGAATTTTCTGACTTCGGTGATGGTTAGGTTAGGTTGGGTTAGGTAATGTGAGGGAAGCACGTTTTGTGGATAGTTTTGCAATGTCAAATTCTTTGATTTCGGTGATGGTTAGGTTCAGAAGGGTGAGGTTTGGTAGGATAAGAACTTTTTGTGGAAATTTTGGCAATGTCGAATTCTCTGACTTCGGTGATGGTTAGGTAAGGTTGGGTTAGGTATTGTGAGGTGAGCACGTTTTGTGGATATTTTCGCAATGTCCAATTCTTTGATTTCAGTGATGGTTAGGTTCAGAAGGGTGAGGTTTGGTAGGATAAGAACTTTTTGTGGATATTTTGGCAATGTCGAATTCTCTGACTTCGGTGATGGTAAGGTTAGGTTGGGTTAGGTATTGTGAGGTAAGCACGTTTTGTGGATATTTTATCAATGTCCAATTCTTTGATTTCGGTGATGGTTAGGTTCAGATGGGTGAGGTTTGGTAGGATAAGCACTTTTTGTGGATATTTTGGCAATGTCGAATTTTCTGACTTCGGTGATGGTTAGGTTAGGCTGGGTTAGGTATTGTGAGGAAAGCACGTTTTGTGGATATTTTTTTAATGTCCACATCTCTGATTTCGGTGATGGTTAGGTTCAGATGGGTGAGGTTTGGTAGGATAAGCACTTTTTGTGGATATTTTGGCAATGTCAAATTTTTTGACTTCGGTGATGGTTAGGTTTGGTTGGATTAGGTATTGTGAGGGAAGCACGTTTTGTGGATATTTTCGCAATGTCAAATTCTTTGATTTCGGTGATGGTTAGGTTCAGATGGGTGAGGTTTGGTAGGATAAGAACTTTTTGTGGAAATTTTGGCAATGTCGAATTCTCTGACTTCGGTGATGGTTAGGTTAGGTTGGGTTAGGTATTGTGAGGTAAGCACGTCTTGTGGATATTTTGGAAATGTCCAATTCCTTTGATTTCGGTGATGGTTAGGTTCAGAAGGGTGAGGTTTGGTAGGATAAGCACTTTTTGTGGATATTTTGGCAATGTCGAATTTTTTGACTTCGGTGATGGTTAGGTTAGGTTGGGTTAGGTATTGTGAGGGAAACACGTTTTGTGGATATTTTCACAATGTCAAATTCTTTGATTTCGGTGACGGTTAGGTTCAGATGGGTGAGGTTTGGTAGGATAAGAACTTTTTGTGGAAATTTTGGCAATGTCGAATTCTCTGACTTCGGTGATGGTTAGGTTAGGTTGGGTTAGGTATTGTGAGGGAAGCACGTCTTGTGGATATTTTGGCAATGTCCAATTCTTTAATTTCGTGATGGTTAGGTTAAGATGGGTGAGGTTTGGTAGGATAAGAACTTTTTGTGGATATTTTGGCAATGTCGAATTCTCTGACTTCGTTGATGGTTAGGTTAGGTTGGGTTAGGTATTGTGAGGAAGGCACGTTTTGTGGATATTTTTTTATTGTCCAATTCTTTGATTTCGGTGATGGTTAGGTTCAGATGGGTGAGGTTTGGTAGGATAAGCACTTTTTGTGGATATTTTGGCAATGTCGAATTTTCTGACTTCGGTGATGGTAAGGTTAGGTTGGGTTAGGTATTGTGAGGGAAGCACGTTTTGTGGATAGTTTCGCAATGTCAAATTCTTTGATTTCGGTGATGGTTAGGTTCAGAAGGGTGAGGTTTGGTAGGATAAGAACTTTTTGTGGATATTTTGGCAATGTCGAATTCTCTGACTTCGGTGATGGTAAGGTTAGGTTAGGTAAGGTATTGTGAAGTAAGCACGTTTTGTGGATATTTTATCAATGTCCAATTCTTTGATTTCGGTGATGGTTAGGTTCAGTGGGTGAGGTTTGGTAGGATAAGCACTTTTTGTGGATATTTTGGCAATGTCGAATTTTCTAACTTCGGTGATGGTTAGGTTAGGTTGGGTTAGGTATTGTAAGGTAAGCACGTTTTGTAGATATTTTCGCAATGTCAAATTCTTTAATTTCGGTGATGGTTAGGTTCAGATGGGTGAGGTTTGGTAGGATAAGAACTTTTTGTGGATATTTTGGCAATGTCGAATTCTCTGACTTCGGTGATGGTAAGGTTAGGTTGGGTTAGGTATTGTGAGGTAAGCACGTTTTGTGGATATTTAATCAATGTCCAATTCTTTGATTTCGGTGATGGTTAGGTTCAGATGGGTGAGGTTTGGTAGGATAAGCACTTTTTGTGGATATTTTGGCAATGTCGAATTCTCTGACTTCGGTGATGGTTAGGTTAGGCTGGGTTAGGTATTGTGAGGAAAGCACGTTTTGTGGATATTTTTTTAATGTCCAATTCTTTGATTTCGGTGATGGTTAGGTTCAGATGGGTGAGGTTTGGTAGGATAAGCACTTTTTGTGGATATTTTGGCAATGTCGAATTTTTTGACTTCGGTGATGGTTAGGTTAGGTTGGGTTAGGTATTGTGAGGGAAGCACGTTTTGTGGATATTTTCGCAATGTCAAATTCTTTGATTTCGGTGATGGTTAGGTTCAGATGGGTGAGGTTTGGTAGGATAAGAACTTTTTGTGGAAATTTTGGCAATGTCGAATTCTCTGACTTCGGTGATGGTTAGGTTAGGTTGGGTTAGGTATTGTGAGGAAAGCACGTCTTATGGATATTTTGGCAATGTCCAATTCTTTGATTTCGGTGATGGTTAGGTTCAGATGGGTGAGGTTTGTTAGGATAAGAACTTTTTGTGGAAATTTTGGCAATGTCGAATTCTCTGACTTCGGTGATGGTTAGGTTAGGTTGGGTTAGGTATTGTGAGGTAAGCACGTCTTGTGGATATTTTAGCAATGTCCAATTCTTTGATTTCGGTGATGGTTAGGTTCAGAAGGGTGAGGTTTGGTAGGATATGAACTTTTTGTGGATATTTTGGCAATGTCGAATTCTCTGACTTCGGTGATGGTAAGGTTAGGTTAGGTAAGGTATTGTGAAGTAAGCACGTTTTGTGGATATTTTATCAATGTCCAATTCTTTGATTTCGGTGATGGTTAGGTTCAGATGGGTGAGGTTTGGTAGGATAAGCACTTTTTGTGGATATTTTGGCAATGTCGAATTTTCTAACTTCGGTGATGGTTAGGTTAGGTTGGGTTAGGTATTGTAAGGTAAGCACGTTTTGTAGATATTTTCGCAATGTCAAATTCTTTAATTTCGGTGATGGTTAGGTTCAGATGGGTGAGGTTTGGTAGGATAAGAACTTTTTGTGGATATTTTGGCAATGTCGAATTCTCTGACTTCGGTGATGGTAAGGTTAGGTTGGGTTAGGTATTGTGAGGTAAGCACGTTTTGTGGATATTTAATCAATGTCCAATTCTTTGATTTCGGTGATGGTTAGGTTCAGATGGGTGAGGTTTGGTAGGATAAGCACTTTTTGTGGATATTTTGGCAATGTCGAATTCTCTGACTTCGGTGATGGTTAGGTTAGGCTGGGTTAGGTATTGTGAGGAAAGCACGTTTTGTGGATATTTTTTTAATGTCCAATTCTTTGATTTCGGTGATGGTTAGGTTCAGATGGGTGAGGTTTGGTAGGATAAGCACTTTTTGTGGATATTTTGGCAATGTCGAATTTTTTGACTTCGGTGATGGTTAGGTTAGGTTGGGTTAGGTATTGTGAGGGAAGCACGTTTTGTGGATATTTTCGCAATGTCAAATTCTTTGATTTCGGTGATGGTTAGGTTCAGATGGGTGAGGTTTGGTAGGATAAGAACTTTTTGTGGAAATTTTGGCAATGTCGAATTCTCTGACTTCGGTGATGGTTAGGTTAGGTTGGGTTAGGTATTGTGAGGAAAGCACGTCTTATGGATATTTTGGCAATGTCCAATTCTTTGATTTCGGTGATGGTTAGGTTCAGATGGGTGAGGTTTGTTAGGATAAGAACTTTTTGTGGAAATTTTGGCAATGTCGAATTCTCTGACTTCGGTGATGGTAAGGTTAGGTTAGGTTAGGTATTGTGAAGTAAGCACGTTTTGTGGATATTTTATCAATGTCCAATTCTTTGATTTCGGTGATGGTTAGGTTCAGATGGGTGAGGTTTGGTAGGATAAGCACTTTTTGTGGATATTTTGGCAATGTCGAATTTTCTAACTTCGGTGATGGTTAGGTTAGGTTGGGTTAGGTATTGTCAGGTAAGCACGTTTTGTAGATATTTTCGCAATGTCAAAATCTTTAATTTCGTGATGGTTAGGTTAAGATGGGTGAGGTTTGGTAGGATAAGAACTTTTTGTGGATATTTTGGCAATGTCGAATTCTCTGACTTCGGTGATGGTAAGGTTAGGTTAGGTTAGGTATTGTGAAGTAAGCACGTTTTGTGGATATTTTATCAATGTCCAATTCTTTGATTTCGGTGATGGTTAGGGTCAGATGGGTGAGGTTTGGTAGGATAAGCACTTTTTGTGGATATTTTGGCAATGTCGAATTTTCTAACTTCGGTGATGGTTAGGTTAGGTTGGGTTAGGTATTGTGAGGTAAGCACGTTTTGTATATATTTTTGCAATGTCAAATTCTTTAATTTCGGTGATGGTTAGGTTGAGATGGGTGAGGTTTGGTAGGATAAGAACTTTTTGTGGAAATTTTGGCAATGTCGAATTCTCTGACTTCGGTGATGGTTAGGTTAGGTTGGGTTAGGTATTGTGAGGAAGGCACGTTTTGTGGATATTTTTTTATTGTCCAATTCTTTGATTTCGGTGATGGTTAGGTTCAGATGGGTGAGGTTTGGTAGGATAAGCACTTTTTGTGGATATTTTGGCAATGTCGAATTTTCTGACTTCGGTGATGGTAAGGTTAGGTTGGGTTAGGTATTGTGAGGGAAGCACGTTTTGTGGATAGTTTCGCAATGTCAAATTCTTTGATTTCGGTGATGGTTAGGTTCAGATGGGTGAGGTTTGGTAGGATAAGAACTTTTTGTGGAAATTTTGGCAATGTCGAATTCTCTGACTTCGGTGATGGTTAGGTTAGGTTGGGTTAGGTATTGTGAGGTAAGCACGTCTTGTGGATATTTTGGCAATGTCCAATTCTTTGATTTCGGTGATGGTTAGGTTCAGAAGGGTGAGGTTTGGTAGGATAAGAACTTTTTGTGGATATTTTGGCAATGTCGAATTTTCTGACTTCGGTGATGGTAAGGTTAGGTTGGGTTAGGTATTGTGAGGGAAGCACGTTTTGTGGATAGTTTCGCAATGTCAAATTCTTTGATTTCGGTGATGGTTAGGTTCAGATGGGTGAGGTTTGGTAGGATAAGAACTTTTTGTGGAAATTTTGGCAATGTCGAATTCTCTGACTTCGGTGATGGTTAGGTTAGGTTGGGTTAGGTATTGTGAGGTAAGCACGTCTTGTGGATATTTTGGCAATGTCCAATTCTTTGATTTCGGTGATGGTTAGGTTCAGAAGGGTGAGGTTTGGTAGGATAAGAACTTTTTGTGGAAATTTTGGCAATGTCGAATTCTCTGACTTCGGTGATGGTAAGGTTAGGTTGGATAAAATATGGTGAGGAAAGCATGTCTTGTGGATATTTTGGCAAAGTCCAATTCTTCGATTTCGGTGATGGTTAGGTTCAGAAGGGTGAGGTTTGGTAGGATAAGCACTTTTTGTGGATATTTTGGCATTGTCGAATTTTCTGACTTCGGTGATGGTTAGGTTAGGTTGGGTTAGGTAATGTGAGGGAAGCACGTTTTGTGGATAGTTTTGCAATGTCAAATTCTTTGATTTCGGTGATGGTTAGGTTCAGAAGGGTGAGGTTTGGTAGGATAAGAACTTTTTGTGGAAATTTTGGCAATGTCGAATTCTCTGACTTCGGTGATGGTTAGGTAAGGTTGGGTTAGGTATTGTGAGGTGAGCACGTTTTGTGGATATTTTCGCAATGTCCAATTCTTTGATTTCAGTGATGGTTAGGTTCAGTAGGGTGAGGTTTGGTAGGATAAGAACTTTTTGTGGATATTTTGGCAATGTCGAATTCTCTGACTTCGGTGATGGTAAGGTTAGGTTGGGTTAGGTATTGTGAGGTAAGCACGTTTTGTGGATATTTTATCAATGTCCAATTCTTTGATTTCGGTGATGGTTAGGTTCAGATGGGTGAGGTTTGGTAGGATAAGCACTTTTTGTGGATATTTTGGCAATGTCGAATTTTCTGACTTCGGTGATGGTTAGGTTAGGCTGGGTTAGGTATTGTGAGGAAAGCACGTTTTGTGGATATTTTTTTAATGTCCACATCTCTGATTTCGGTGATGGTTAGGTTCAGATGGGTGAGGTTTGGTAGGATAAGCACTTTTTGTGGATATTTTGGCAATGTCAAATTTTTTGACTTCGGTGATGGTTAGGTTTGGTTGGATTAGGTATTGTGAGGGAAGCACGTTTTGTGGATATTTTCGCAATGTCAAATTCTTTGATTTCGGTGATGGTTAGGTTCAGATGGGTGAGGTTTGGTAGGATAAGAACTTTTTGTGGAAATTTTGGCAATGTCGAATTCTCTGACTTCGGTGATGGTTAGGTTAGGTTGGGTTAGGTATTGTGAGGTAAGCACGTCTTGTGGATATTTTGGAAATGTCCAATTCCTTTGATTTCGGTGATGGTTAGGTTCAGAAGGGTGAGGTTTGGTAGGATAAGCACTTTTTGTGGATATTTTGGCAATGTCGAATTTTTTGACTTCGGTGATGGTTAGGTTAGGTTGGGTTAGGTATTGTGAGGGAAACACGTTTTGTGGATATTTTCACAATGTCAAATTCTTTGATTTCGGTGACGGTTAGGTTCAGATGGGTGAGGTTTGGTAGGATAAGAACTTTTTGTGGAAATTTTGGCAATGTCGAATTCTCTGACTTCGGTGATGGTTAGGTTAGGTTGGGTTAGGTATTGTGAGGGAAGCACGTCTTGTGGATATTTTGGCAATGTCCAATTCTTTAATTTCGTGATGGTTAGGTTAAGATGGGTGAGGTTTGGTAGGATAAGAACTTTTTGTGGATATTTTGGCAATGTCGAATTCTCTGACTTCGGTGATGGTTAGGTTAGGTTGGGTTAGGTATTGTGAGGAAGGCACGTTTTGTGGATATTTTTTTATTGTCCAATTCTTTGATTTCGGTGATGGTTAGGTTCAGATGGGTGAGGTTTGGTAGGATAAGCACTTTTTGTGGATATTTTGGCAATGTCGAATTTTCTGACTTCGGTGATGGTAAGGTTAGGTTGGGTTAGGTATTGTGAGGGAAGCACGTTTTGTGGATAGTTTCGCAATGTCAAATTCTTTGATTTCGGTGATGGTTAGGTTCAGAAGGGTGAGGTTTGGTAGGATAAGAACTTTTTGTGGATATTTTGGCAATGTCGAATTCTCTGACTTCGGTGATGGTAAGGTTAGGTTAGGTAAGGTATTGTGAAGTAAGCACGTTTTGTGGATATTTTATCAATGTCCAATTCTTTGATTTCGGTGATGGTTAGGTTCAGTGGGTGAGGTTTGGTAGGATAAGCACTTTTTGTGGATATTTTGGCAATGTCGAATTTTCTAACTTCGGTGATGGTTAGGTTAGGTTGGGTTAGGTATTGTAAGGTAAGCACGTTTTGTAGATATTTTCGCAATGTCAAATTCTTTAATTTCGGTGATGGTTAGGTTCAGATGGGTGAGGTTTGGTAGGATAAGAACTTTTTGTGGATATTTTGGCAATGTCGAATTCTCTGACTTCGGTGATGGTAAGGTTAGGTTGGGTTAGGTATTGTGAGGTAAGCACGTTTTGTGGATATTTAATCAATGTCCAATTCTTTGATTTCGGTGATGGTTAGGTTCAGATGGGTGAGGTTTGGTAGGATAAGCACTTTTTGTGGATATTTTGGCAATGTCGAATTCTCTGACTTCGGTGATGGTTAGGTTAGGCTGGGTTAGGTATTGTGAGGAAAGCACGTTTTGTGGATATTTTTTTAATGTCCAATTCTTTGATTTCGGTGATGGTTAGGTTCAGATGGGTGAGGTTTGGTAGGATAAGCACTTTTTGTGGATATTTTGGCAATGTCGAATTTTTTGACTTCGGTGATGGTTAGGTTAGGTTGGGTTAGGTATTGTGAGGGAAGCACGTTTTGTGGATATTTTCGCAATGTCAAATTCTTTGATTTCGGTGATGGTTAGGTTCAGATGGGTGAGGTTTGGTAGGATAAGAACTTTTTGTGGAAATTTTGGCAATGTCGAATTCTCTGACTTCGGTGATGGTTAGGTTAGGTTGGGTTAGGTATTGTGAGGAAAGCACGTCTTATGGATATTTTGGCAATGTCCAATTCTTTGATTTCGGTGATGGTTAGGTTCAGATGGGTGAGGTTTGTTAGGATAAGAACTTTTTGTGGAAATTTTGGCAATGTCGAATTCTCTGACTTCGGTGATGGTTAGGTTAGGTTGGGTTAGGTATTGTGAGGTAAGCACGTCTTGTGGATATTTTAGCAATGTCCAATTCTTTGATTTCGGTGATGGTTAGGTTCAGAAGGGTGAGGTTTGGTAGGATAAGAACTTTTTGTGGATATTTTGGCAATGTCGAATTCTCTGACTTCGGTGATGGTAAGGTTAGGTTAGGTAAGGTATTGTGAAGTAAGCACGTTTTGTGGATATTTTATCAATGTCCAATTCTTTGATTTCGGTGATGGTTAGGTTCAGATGGGTGAGGTTTGGTAGGATAAGCACTTTTTGTGGATATTTTGGCAATGTCGAATTTTCTAACTTCGGTGATGGTTAGGTTAGGTTGGGTTAGGTATTGTAAGGTAAGCACGTTTTGTAGATATTTTCGCAATGTCAAATTCTTTAATTTCGGTGATGGTTAGGTTCAGATGGGTGAGGTTTGGTAGGATAAGAACTTTTTGTGGATATTTTGGCAATGTCGAATTCTCTGACTTCGGTGATGGTAAGGTTAGGTTGGGTTAGGTATTGTGAGGTAAGCACGTTTTGTGGATATTTAATCAATGTCCAATTCTTTGATTTCGGTGATGGTTAGGTTCAGATGGGTGAGGTTTGGTAGGATAAGCACTTTTTGTGGATATTTTGGCAATGTCGAATTCTCTGACTTCGGTGATGGTTAGGTTAGGCTAGGTTAGGTATTGTGAGGAAAGCACGTTTTGTGGATATTTTTTTAATGTCCAATTCTTTGATTTCGGTGATGGTTAGGTTCAGATGGGTGAGGTTTGGTAGGATAAGCACTTTTTGTGGATATTTTGGCAATGTCGAATTTTTTGACTTCGGTGATGGTTAGGTTAGGTTGGGTTAGGTATTGTGAGGGAAGCACGTTTTGTGGATATTTTCGCAATGTCAAATTCTTTGATTTCGGTGATGGTTAGGTTCAGATGGGTGAGGTTTGGTAGGATAAGAACTTTTTGTGGAAATTTTGGCAATGTCGAATTCTCTGACTTCGGTGATGGTTAGGTTAGGTTGGGTTAGGTATTGTGAGGAAAGCACGTCTTATGGATATTTTGGCAATGTCCAATTCTTTGATTTCGGTGATGGTTAGGTTCAGATGGGTGAGGTTTGTTAGGATAAGAACTTTTTGTGGAAATTTTGGCAATGTCGAATTCTCTGACTTCGGTGATGGTAAGGTTAGGTTAGGTTAGGTATTGTGAAGTAAGCACGTTTTGTGGATATTTTATCAATGTCCAATTCTTTGATTTCGGTGATGGTTAGGTTCAGATGGGTGAGGTTTGGTAGGATAAGCACTTTTTGTGGATATTTTGGCAATGTCGAATTTTCTAACTTCGGTGATGGTTAGGTTAGGTTGGGTTAGGTATTGTCAGGTAAGCACGTTTTGTAGATATTTTCGCAATGTCAAATTCTTTTATTTCGGTGATGGTTAGGTTTAGATGGGTGAAGTTTGGTAGAATAAGAACTTTTTGTGGAAATTTTGGCAATGTCGAATTCTCTGACTTCGGTGATGATTAGGTTAGGTTGGGTTAGGTATTGTGAGGAAGGCACGTTTTGTGGATATTTTTTTATTGTCCAATTCTTTGATTTCGGTGATGGTTAGGTTCAGATGGGTGAGGTTTGGTAGGATAAGCACTTTTTGTGGATATTTTGGCAATGTCGAATTCTCTGACTTCGGTGATGGTTAGGTTAGGTTGGGTTAGGTATTGTGAGGAAAGCACGTTTTGTGGATAGTTTCGCAATGTCAAATTCTTTGATTTCGGTGATGGTTAGGTTCAGAAGGGTGAGGTTTGGTAGGATAAGAACTTTTTGTGGAAATTTTGGCAATGTCGAATTCTCTGACTTCGGTGATGGTTAGGTTAGGTTGGGTTAGGTATTGTGAGGTAAGCACGATTTGTGGATATTTTCGCAATGTCCAATTCTTTGATTTCGGTGATGGTTAAGTTCAGATGGGTGAGGTTTGGTAGGATAAGAACTTTTTGTGGATATTTTGGCAATGTCGAATTTTCTGATTTCGGTGATGGGTAGGTTAGGTTGGGTTAGGTATTGTGAGGTAAGCACGTTTTGTGGATATTGTCGCAATGTCTAATTCTTTGATTTCGGTGATGGTTAGGTTCAGATGGGTGAGGTTTGGTAGGATAAGCACTTTTTGTGGATATTTTGGCAATGTCGAATTTTCTGACTTCGGTGATGGTTAGGTTAGGTTGGGTTAGGTATTGTGAGGTAAGCACGTTTTGTGGATATTTTCGCAATGTCAAATTCTTTAATTTCGGTGATGGTTAGGTTTAGATGGGTGAGGTTTGGTAGGATAAGAACTTTTTGTGGAAATTTTGGAAATGTCGAATTCTCTGACTTCGGTGATGGTAAGGTTAGGTTGGATAAAATATGGTGAGGTAAGCATGTCTTGTGGATATTTTGGCAAAGTCCAATTCTTCGATTTCGGTAATGGTTAGGTTCAGAAGGGTGAGGTTTGGTAGGATAAGAACTTTTTGTGGATATTTTGGCAATGTCGAATTCTCTGATTTCGGTGATGGTTAGGTTAGGTTGGGTAAGGTATTGTGAGGTAAGCACGTCTTGTGGATATTTTGGCAATGTCCAATTCTTTGATTTCGGTGATGGTTAGGTTCAGATGGGTGAGGTTTGGTAGGATAAGCACTTTTTGTGGATATTTTGGCAATGTCGAATTCTCTGACTTCGGTGATGGTTAGGTTAGGTTGGGTTAGGTATTGTGAGGAAAGCACGTCTTGTGGATATTTTGGCAATGTCCAATTCTTTGATTTCGGTGATGGTTAGGTTCAGATGGGTGAGGTTTGGTAGGATAAGCACTTTTTGTGGATATTTTGGCAATGTCGAATTTTCTAACTTCGGTGATGGTTAGGTTAGGTTGGGTTAGGTATTGTGAGGGAAGCACGTTTTGTGGATATTATCGCAATGTCAAATTCTTTGATTTAGGTGATGGTTAGGTTCAGATGGGTGAGGTTTGTTAGGATAAGAACTTTTTGTGGAAATTTTGGCAATGTCGAATTCTCTGACTTCGGTGATGGTAAGGTTAGGTTAGGTTAGGTATTGTGAAGTAAGCACGTTTTGTGGATATTTTATCAATGTCCAATTCTTTGATTTCGGTGATGGTTAGGTTCAGATGGGTGAGGTTTGGTAGGATAAGCACTTTTTGTGGATATTTTGGCAATGTCGAATTTTCTAACTTCGGTGATGGTTAGGTTAGGTTGGTTTAGGTATTGTCAGGTAAGCACGTTTTGTAGATATTTTCGCAATGTCAAATTCTTTAATTTCGGTGATGGTTAGGTTCAGATGGGTGAGGTTTGGTAGGATATGAACTTTTTGTGGAAATTTTGGGAATGTCGAATTCTCTGACTTCGGTTATGGTAAGGTTAGGTTAGGTTAGGTATTGTGAAGTAAGCACGTTTTGTGGATATTTTATCAATGTCCAATTCTTTGATTTCGGTGATGGTTAGGGTCAGATGGGTGAGGTTTGGTAGGATAAGCACTTTTTGTGGATATTTTGGCAATGTCGAATTCTCTGACTTCGGTGATGGTTAGGTTAGGTTGGGTTAGGTATTGTCAGGTAAGCACGTTTTGTAGATATTTTCGCAATGTCAAATTCTTTAATTTCGTGATGGTTAGGTTAAGATGGGTGAGGTTTGGTAGGATAAGAACTTTTTGTGGATATTTTGGCAATGTCGAATTCTCTGACTTCGGTGATGGTAAGGTTAGGTTAGGTTAGGTATTGTGAAGTAAGCACGTTTTGTGGATATTTTATCAATGTCCAATTCTTTGATTTCGGTGATGGTTAGGGTCAGATGGGTGAGGTTTGGTAGGATAAGCACTTTTTGTGGATATTTTGGCAATGTCGAATTTTCTAACTTCGGTGATGGTTAGGTTAGGTTGGGTTAGGTATTGTGAGGTAAGCACGTTTTGTATATATTTTTGCAATGTCAAATTCTTTAATTTCGGTGATGGTTAGGTTGAGATGGGTGAGGTTTGGTAGGATATGAACTTTTTGTGGAAATTTTGGCAATGTCGAATTCTCTGACTTCGGTTATGGTAAGGTTAGGTTAGGTTAGGTATTGTGAAGTAAGCACGTTTTGTGGATATTTTATCAATGTCCAATTCTTTGATTTCGGTGATGGTTAGGGTCAGATGGGTGAGGTTTGGTAGGATAAGCACTTTTTGTGGATATTTTGGCAATGTCGAATTTTCTAACTTCGGTGATGGTTAGGTTAGGTTGGGTTAGGTATTGTCAGGTAAGCACGTTTTGTAGATATTTTCGCAATGTCAAATTCTTTAATTTCGTGATGGTTAGGTTAAGATGGGTGAGGTTTGGTAGGATAAGAACTTTTTGTGGATATTTTGGCAATGTCGAATTCTCTGACTTCGGTGATGGTAAGGTTAGGTTAGGTTAGGTATTGTGAAGTAAGCACGTTTTGTGGATATTTTATCAATGTCCAATTCTTTGATTTCGGTGATGGTTAGGGTCAGATGGGTGAGGTTTGGTAGGATAAGCACTTTTTGTGGATATTTTGGCAATGTCGAATTTTCTAACTTCGGTGATGGTTAGGTTAGGTTGGGTTAGGTATTGTGAGGTAAGCACGTTTTGTATATATTTTTGCAATGTCAAATTCTTTAATTTCGGTGATGGTTAGGTTGAGATGGGTGAGGTTTGGTAGGATAAGAACTTTTTGTGGAAATTTTGGCAATGTCGAATTCTCTGACTTCGGTGATGGTTAGGTTAGGTTGGGTTAGGTATTGTGAGGAAGGCACGTTTTGTGGATATTTTTTTATTGTCCAATTCTTTGATTTCGGTGATGGTTAGGTTCAGATGGGTGAGGTTTGGTAGGATAAGCACTTTTTGTGGATATTTTGGCAATGTCGAATTTTCTGACTTCGGTGATGGTTAGGTTAGGTTGGGTTAGGTATTGTGAGGGAAGCACGTTTTGTGGATAGTTTCGCAATGTCAAATTCTTTGATTTCGGTGATGGTTAGGTTCAGATGGGTGAGGTTTGGTAGGATAAGAACTTTTTGTGGAAATTTTGGCAATGTCGAATTCTCTGACTTCGGTGATGGTTAGGTTAGGTTGGGTTAGGTATTGTGAGGTAAGCACGTCTTGTGGATATTTTGGCAATGTCCAATTCTTTGATTTCGGTGATGGTTAGGTTCAGAAGGGTGAGGTTTGGTAGGATAAGAACTTTTTGTGGATATTTTGGCAATGTCGAATTCTCTGACTTCGGTGATGGTAAGGTTAGGTTAGGTAAGGTATTGTGAAGTAAGCACGTTTTGTGGATATTTAATCAATGTCCAATTCTTTGATTTCGGTGATGGTTAGGTTCAGATGGGTGAGGTTTGGTAGGATAAGCACTTTTTGTGGATATTTTGGCAATGTCGAATTTTCTAACTTCGGTGATGGTTAGGTTAGGTTGGGTTAGGTATTGTAAGGTAAGCACGTTTTGTAGATATTTTCGCAATGTCAAATTCTTTAATTTCGGTGATGGTTAGGTTCAGATGGGTGAGGTTTGGTAGGATAAGAACTTTTTGTGGATATTTTGGCAATGTCGAATTCTCTGACTTCGGTGATGGTAAGGTTAGGTTGGGTTAGGTATTTTGAGGTAAGCACGTTTGGTGGATATTTAATCAATGTCCAATTCTTTGATTTCGGTGATGGTTAGGTTCAGATGGGTGAGGTTTGGTAGGATAAGCACTTTTTGTGGATATTTTGGCAATGTCGAATTCTCTGACTTCGGTGATGGTTAGGTTAGGCTGGGTTAGGTATTGTGAGGAAAGCACGTTTTGTGGATATTTTTTTAATGTCCAATTCTTTGATTTCGGTGATGGTTAGGTTCAGATGGGTGAGGTTTGGTAGGATAAGCACTTTTTGTGGATATTTTGGCAATGTCGAATTTTTTGACTTCGGTGATGGTTAGGTTTGGTTGGGTTAGGTAATGTGAGGGAAGCACGTTTTGTGGATATTTTCGCAATGTCAAATTCTTTGATTTCGGTGATGGTTAGGTTCAGATGGGTGAGGTTTGGTAGGATAAGAACTTTTTGTGGAAATTTTGGCAATGTCGAATTCTCTGACTTCGGTGATGGTAAGGTTAGGTTAGGTTAGGTATTGTCAGGTAAGCACGTTTTGTAGATATTTTCGCAATGTCAAATTCTTTAATTTCGGTGATGGTTAGGTTTAGATGGGTGAGGTTTGGTAGGATAAGAACTTTTTGTGGATATTTTGGCAATGTCGAATTCTCTGACTTCGGTGATGGTTAGGTTAGGTTGGGTTAGGTATTGTGAGGTAGGCACGTTTTGTGGATATTTTTTTATTGTCCAATTCTTTGATTTCGGTGATGGTTAGGTTCAGATGGGTGAGGTTTGGTAGGATAAGCACTTTTTGTGGATATTTTGGCAATGTCGAATTCTCTGACTTCGGTGATGGTTAGGTTAGGTTGGGTTAGGTATTGTGAGGGAAGCACGTTTTGTGGATAGTATCGCAATGTCAAATTCTTTGATTTCGGTGATGGTTAGGTTCAGATGGGTGAGGTTTGGTAGGATAAGAACTTTTTGTGGAAATTTTGGCAATGTCGAATTCTCTGACTTCGGTGATGGTTAGGTTAGGTTGGGTTAGGTATTGTGAGGTGAGCACGATTTGTGGATATTTTCGCAATGTCCAATTCTTTGATTTCGGTGATGGTTAAGTTCAGATGGGTAAGGTTTGGTAGGATAAGAACTTTTTGTGGATATTTTGGCAATGTCGAATTTTCCGATTTCGGTGATGGGTAGGTTAGGTTGGGTTAGGTATTGTGAGGTAAGCACGTTTTGTGGATATTGTCGCAATGTCTAATTCTTTGATTTCGGTGATGGTTAGGTTCAGATGGGTGAGGTTTGGTAGGATAAGCACTTTTTGTGGATATTTTGGCAATGTCGAATTTTCTGACTTCGGTGATGGTTAGGTTAGGTTGGGTTAGGTATTGTGAGGTAAGCACGTTTTGTGGATATTTTCGCAATGTCAAATTCATTAATTTCGGTGATGGTTAGGTTTAGATGGGTGAGGTTTGGTAGGATAAGAACTTTTTGTGGAAATTTTGGCAATGTCGAATTCTCTGACTTCGGTGATGGTAAGGTTAGGTTGGATAAAATATGGTGAGGTAAACATGTCTTGTGGATATTTTGGCAAAGTCCAATTCTTCGATTTCGGTAATGGTTAGGTTCAGAAGGGTGAGGTTTGGTAGGATAAGAACTTTTTGTGGATATTTTGGCAATGTCGAATTCTCTGATTTCGGTGATGGTTAGGTTAGGTTGGGTTAGGTATTGTGAGGTAAGCACGTCTTGTGGATATTTTGGCAATGTCCAATTCTTTGATTTCGGTGATGGTTAGGTTCAGATGGGTGAGGTTTGGTAGGATAAGCACTTTTTGTGGATATTTTGGCAATGTCGAATTCTCTGATTTCGGTGATGGTTAGGTTAGGTTGGGTTAGGTATTGTGAGGTAAGCACGTCTTGTGGATATTTTGGCAATGTCCAATTCTTTGATTTCGGTGATGGTTAGGTTCAGATGGGTGAGGTTTGGTAGGATAAGCACTTTTTGTGGATATTTAGGCAATGTCGAATTTTCTGATTTCGGTGATGGTTAGGTTAGGTTGGGTTAGGTATTGTGAGGAAAGCACGTTTTGTGGATATTTTTTTAATGTCCAATTCTTTGATTTCGGTGATAGTTAGGTTCAGATGGGTGAGGTTTGGTAGGATATGCACTTTTTGTGGATATTTTGGCAATGTCGAATTTTTTGATTTCGGTGATGGTTAGGTTTGGTTGGGTTAGATATTGTGAGGGAAGCACGTTTTGTGGATATTTCCGCAATGTCAAATTCTTTGATTTCGGTGATGGTTAGGTTCAGAAGGGTGAGGTTTGGTAGGATAAGAACTTTTTGTGGATATTTTGGCAATGTCGAATTCTCTGACTTCGGTGATGGTAAGGTTAGGTTAGGTAAGGTATTGTGAAGTAAGCACGTTTTGTGGATATTTTATCAATGTCCATTTCTTTGATTTCGGTGATGGTTAGGTTCAGATGGGTGAGGTTTGGTAGGATAAGCACTTTTTGTGGATATTTTGGCAATGTCGAATTCTCTGACTTCGGTGATGGTAAGGTTAGGTAAGGTTAGGTATTGTGAAGTAAGCACGTTTTGTGGATATTTTATCAATGTCCAATTCTTTGATTTCGGTGATGGTTAGGTTCAGATGGGTGAGGTTTGGTAGGATAAGCACTTTTTGTGGATATTTTGGCAATGTCGAATTCTCTGACTTCGGTGATGGTAAGGTTAGGTTAGGTTAGGTATTGTGAAGTAAGCACGTTTTGTGGATATTTTATCAATGTCCAATTCTTTGATTTCGGTGATGGTTAGGTTAAGATGGGTGAGGTTTGGTAGGATAAGAACTTTTTGTGGAAATTTTGGCAATGTCGAATTCTCTGACTTCGGTGATGGTAAGGTTAGGTTAGGTTAGGTATTGTGAAGTAAGCACGTTTTGTGGATATTTTATCAATGTCCAATTCTTTGATTTCGGTGATGGTTAGGTTCAGATGGGTGAGGTTTGGTAGGATAAGCACTTTTTGTGGATATTTTGGCAATGTCGAATTCTCTGACTTCGGTGATGGTAAGGTTAGGTTAGGTTAGGTATTGTGAAGTAAGCACGTTTTGTGGATATTTTATCAATGTCCAATTCTTTGATTTCGGTGATGGTTAGGTTAAGATGGGTGAGGTTTGGTAGGATAAGAACTTTTTGTGGAAATTTTGGCAATGTCGAATTCTCTGACTTCGGTGATGGTAAGGTTTGGTTGGATAAAATATGGTGAGGTAAGCATGTCTTGTGGATATTTTGGCAAAGTCCAATTCTTCGATTTCGGTGATGGTTTGGTTCAGAAGGGTGAGGTTTGGTAGGATAAGAACTTTTTGAGGATATTTTGGCAATGTCGAATTTTCTGACTTCAGTGATGGTTAGGATAGGTTGGGTTAGGTATTGTGAGGTAAGCACGTCTTGTGGATATTTTGGCAATGTCCAATTCTTTGATTTCGGTGATGGTTAGGTTCAGAAGGGTGAGGTTTGGTAGGATAAGAACTTTTTGTGGATATTTTGGCAATGTCGAATTCTCTGACTTCGGTGATGGTAAGGTTAGGTTAGGTAAGGTATTGTGAAGTAAGCACGTTTTGTGGATATTAAATCAATGTCCAATTCTTTGATTTCGGTGATGGTTAGGTTCAGATGGGTGAGGTTTGGTAGGATAAGCACTTTTTGTGGATATTTTGGCAATGTCGAATTTTCTAACTTCGGTGATGGTTAGGTTAGGTTGGGTTAGGTATTGTAAGGTAAGCACGTTTTGTAGATATTTTCGCAATGTCAAATTCTTTAATTTCGGTGATGGTTAGGTTCAGATGGGTGAGGTTTGGTAGGATAAGAACTTTTTGTGGATATTTTGGCAATGTCGAATTCTCTGACTTCGGTGATGGTAAGGTTAGGTTGGGTTAGGTATTTTGAGGTAAGCACGTTTTGTGGATATTTAATCAATGTCCAATTCTTTGATTTCGGTGATGGTTAGGTTCAGATGGGTGAGGTTTGGTAGGATAAGCACTTTTTGTGGATATTTTGGCAATGTCGAATTCTCTGACTTCGGTGATGGTTAGGTTAGGCTGGGTTAGGTATTGTGAGGAAAGCACGTTTTGTGGATATTTTTTTAATGTCCAATTCTTTGATTTCGGTGATGGTTAGGTTCAGATGGGTGAGGTTTGGTAGGATAAGCACTTTTTGTGGATATTTTGGCAATGTCGAATTTTTTGACTTCGGTGATGGTTAGGTTTGGTTGGGTTAGGTATTGTGAGGGAAGCACGTTTTGTGGATATTTTCGCAATGTCAAATTCTTTGATTTCGGTGATGGTTAGGTTCAGATGGGTGAGGTTTGGTAGGATAAGAACTTTTTGTGGAAATTTTGGCAATGTCGAATTCTCTGACTTCGGTGATGGTTAGGTTAGGTTGGGTTAGGTATTGTGAGGAAAGCACGTCTTGTGGATATTTTGGCAATGTTCAATTCTTTGATTTCGGTGATGGTTAGGTTCAGATGGGTAAGGTTTGGAAGGATAAGCACTTTTTGTGGATATTTTGGCAATGTCGAATTTTCTAACTTCGGTGATGGTTAGGTTAGGTTGGGTTAGGTATTGTGAGGGAAGCACGTTTTGTGGATATTATCGCAATGTCAAATTCTTAGATTTAGGTGATGGTTAGGTTCAGATGGGTGAGGTTTGTTAGGATAAGAACTTTTTGTGGAAATTTTGGCAATGTCGAATTCTCTGACTTCGGTGATGGTAAGGTTAGGTTAGGTTAGGTATTGTGAAGTAAGCACGTTTTGTGGATATTTTATCAATGTCCAATTCTTTGATTTCGGTGATGGTTAGGTTCAGATGGGTGAGGTTTGGTAGGATAAGCACTTTTTGTGGATATTTTGGCAATGTCGAATTTTCTAACTTCGGTGATGTTTAGGTTAGGTTGGGTTAGGTATTGTCAGGTAAGCACGTTTTGTAGATATTTTCGCAATGTCAAATTCTTTAATTTCGGTGATGGTTAGGTTTAGATGGGTGAGGTTTGGTAGGATAAGAACTTTTTGTGGAAATTTTGGCAATGTCGAATTCTCTGACTTCGGTGATGAATAGGTTAGGTTGGGTTAGGTATTGTGAGGTAGGCACGTTTTGTGGATATTTTTTTATTGTCCAATTCTTTGATTTCGGTGATGGTTAGGTTCAGATGGGTGAGGTTTGGTAGGATAAGCACTTTTTGTGGATATTTTGGCAATGTCGAATTCTCTGACTTCGGTGATGGTTAGGTTAGGTTGGGTTAGGTATTGTGAGGGAAGCACGTTTTGTGGATAGTTTCGCAATGTCAAATTCTTTGATTTCGGTGATGGTTAGGTTCAGATGGGTGAGGTTTGGTAGGATAAGAACTTTTTGTGGAAATTTTGGCAATGTCGAATTCTCTGACTTCGGTGATGGTTAGGTTAGGTTGGGTTAGGTATTGTGAGGTGAGCACGATTTGTGGATATTTTCGCAATGTCCAATTCTTTGATTTCGGTGATGGTTAAGTTCAGATGGGTGAGGTTTGGTAGGATAAGAACTTTTTGTGGATATTTTGGCAATGTCGAATTTTCTGATTTCGGTGATGGGTAGGTTAGGTTGGGTTAGGTATTGTGAGGTAAGCACGTTTTGTGGATATTCTCGCAATGTCTAATTCTTTGATTTCGGTGATGGTTAGGTTCAGATGGGTGAGGTTTGGTAGGATAAGCACTTTTTGTGGATATTTTGGCAATGTCGAATTTTCTGACTTCGGTGATGGTTAGGTTAGGTTGGGTTAGGTATTGTGAGGTAAGCACGTTTTGTGGATATTTTTGCAATGTCAAATTCTTTAATTTCGGTGATGGTTAGGTTTAGATGGGTGAGGTTTGGTAGGATAAGAACTTTTTGTGGAAATTTTGGCAATGTCGAATTCTCTGACTTCGGTGATGGTAAGGTTAGGTTGGATAAAATATGGTGAGGTAAGCATGTCTTGTGGATATTTTGGCAAAGTCCAATTCTTCGATTTCGGTAATGGTTAGGTTCAGAAGGGTGAGGTTTGGTAGGATAAGAACTTTTTGTGGATATTTTGGCAATGTCGAATTCTCTGATTTCGGTGATGGTTAGGTTAGGTTGGGTTAGGTATTGTGAGGTAAGCACGTCTTGTGGATATTTTGGCAATGTCCAATTCTTTGATTTCGGTGATGGTTAGGTTCAGATGAATGAGGTTTGGTAGGATAAGCACTTTTTGTGGATATTTTGGCAATGTCGAATTCTCTGATTTCGGTGATGGTTAGGTTAGGTTGGGTTAGGTATTGTGAGGTAAGCACGTCTTGTGGATATTTTGGCAATGTCCAATTCTTTGATTTCGGTGATGGTTAGGTTCAGATGGGTGAGGTTTGGTAGGATAAGCACTTTTTGTGGATATTTAGGCAATGTCGAATTTTCTGATTTCGGTGATGGTTAGGTTAGGTTGGGTTAGGTATTGTGAGGAAAGCACGTTTTGTGGATATTTTTTTAATGTCCAATTTTTTGATTTCGGTGATAGTTAGGTTCAGATGGGTGAGGTTTGGTAGGATATGCACTTTTTGTGGATATTTTGGAAATGTCGAATTTTTTGACTTCGGTGATGGTTAGGTTTGGTTGGGTTAGGTATTGTGAGGGAAGCACGTTTTGTGGATATTTCCGCAATGTCAAATTCTTTGATTTCGGTGATGGTTAGGTTCAGAAGGGTGAGGTTTGGTAGGATAAGAACTTTTTGTGGATATTTTGGCAATGTCGAATTCTCTGACTTCGGTGATGGTAAGGTTAGGTTAGGTAAGGTATTGTGAAGTAAGCACGTTTTGTGGATATTTTATCAATGTCCAATTCTTTGATTTCGGTGATGCTTAGGTTCAGATGGGTGAGGTTTGGTAGGATAAGCACTTTTTGTGGATATTTTGGCAATGTCGAATTCTCTGACTTCGGTGATGGTTAGGTTAGGTTGGGTTAGGTATTGTGAGGGAAGCACGTTTTGTGGATAGTTTCGCAATGTCAAATTCTTTGATTTCGGTGATGGTTAGGTTCAGATGGGTGAGGTTTGGTAGGATAAGAACTTTTTGTGGAAATTTTGGCAATGTCGAATTCTCTGACTTCGGTGATGGTTAGGTTAGGTTGGGTTAGGTATTGTGAAGTGAGCACGATTTGTGGATATTTTCGCAATGTCCAATTCTTTGATTTCGGTGATGGTTAAGTTCAGATGGGTGAGGTTTGGTAGGATAAGAACTTTTTGTGGATATTTTGGCAATGTCGAATTTTCTGATTTCGGTGATGGGTAGGTTAGGTTGGGTTAGGTATTGTGAGGTAAGCACGTTTTGTGGATATTCTCGCAATGTCTAATTCTTTGATTTCGGTGATGGTTAGGTTCAGATGGGTGAGGTTTGGTAGGATAAGCACTTTTTGTGGATATTTTGGCAATGTCGAATTTTCTGACTTCGGTGATGGTTAGGTTAGGTTGGGTTAGGTATTGTGAGGTAAGCACGTTTTGTGGATATTTTCGCAATGTCAAATTCTTTAATTTCGGTGATGGTTAGGTTTAGATGGGTGAGGTTTGGTAGGATAAGAACTTTTTGTGGAAATTTTGGCAATGTCGAATTCTCTGACTTCGGTGATGGTAAGGTAAGGTTGGATAAAATATGGTGAGGTAAGCATGTCTTGTGGATATTTTGGCAAAGTCCAATTCTTCGATTTCGGTAATGGTTAGGTTCAGAAGGGTGAGGTTTGGTAGGATAAGAACTTTTTGTGGATATTTTGGCAATGTCGAATTCTCTGACTTCGGTGATGGTAAGGTTAGGTTAGGTAAGGTATTGTGAAGTAAGCACGTTTTGTGGATATTTTATCAATGTCCAATTCTTTGATTTCGGTGATGCTTAGGTTCAGATGGGTGAGGTTTGGTAGGATAAGCACTTTTTGTGGATATTTTGGCAATGTCGAATTCTCTGACTTCGGTGATGGTTAGGTAAGGTTGGGTTAGGTATTGTGAGGTGAGCACGTTTTGTGGATATTTTCGCAATGTTTAATTCTTCGATTTCGGTGATGGTTAGGTTCAGAAGGGTGAGGTTTGGTAGGATAAGAACTTTTTGTGGATATTTTGGCAATGTCGAATTCTCTGACTTCGGTGATGGTAAGGTTAGGTTGGGTTAGGTATTGTGAGGTAAGCACGTTTTGTGGATATTTAGGCAATGTCCAACTCTTTGATTTCGGTGATGGTTAGGTTCAGATGGGTGAGGTTTGGTAGGATAAGCACTTTTTGTGGATATTTTGGCAATGTCGAATTCTCTGATTTCGGTGATGGTTAGGTTAGGTTGGGTTAGGTATTGTGAGGTAAGCACGTCTTGTGGATATTTTGGCAATGTCCAATTCTTTGATTTCGGTGATGGTTAGGTTCAGATGGGTGAGGTTTGGTAGGATAAGCACTTTTTGTGGATATTTAGGCAATGTCGAATTTTCTGATTTCGGTGATGGTTAGGTTAGGTTGGGTTAGGTATTGTGAGGAAAGCACGTTTTGTGGATATTTTTTTAATGTCCAATTCTTTGATTTCGGTGATAGTTAGGTTCAGATGGGTGAGGTTTGGTAGGATATGCACTTTTTGTGGATATTTTGGCAATGTCGAATTTTTTGACTTCGGTGATGGTTAGGTTTGGTTGGGTTAGGTATTGTGAGGGAAGCACGTTTTGTGGATATTTCCGCAATGTCAAATTCTTTGATTTCGGTGATGGTTAGGTTCAGAAGGGTGAGGTTTGGTAGGATAAGAACTTTTTGTGGATATTTTGGCAATGTCGAATTCTCTGACTTCGGTGATGGTAAGGTTAGGTTAGGTAAGGTATTGTGAAGTAAGCACGTTTTGTGGATATTTTATCAATGTCCATTTCTTTGATTTTGGTGATGGTTAGGTTCAGATGGGTGAGGTTTGGTAGGATAAGCACTTTTTGTGGATATTTTGGCAATGTCGAATTCTCTGACTTCGGTGATGGTAAGGTTAGGTTAGGTTAGGTATTGTGAAGTAAGCACGTTTTGTGGATATTTTATCAATGTCCAATTCTTTGATTTCGGTGATGGTTAGGTTCAGATGGGTGAGGTTTGGTAGGATAAGCACTTTTTGTGGATATTTTGGCAATGTCGAATTTTCTGACTTCGGTGATGGTTAGGTTAGGCTGGGTTAGGTATTGTGAGGAAAGCACGTTTTGTGGATATTTTTTTAATGTCCAATTCTCTGATTTCGGTGATGGTTAGGTTCAGATGGGTGAGGTTTGGTAGGATAAGCACTTTTTGTGGATATTTTGGCAATGTCAAATTTTTTGACTTCGGTGATGGTTAGGTTTGGTTGGATTAGGTATTGTGAGGGAAGCACGTTTTGTGGATATTTTCGCAATGTCAAATTCTTTGATTTTGGTGATGGTTAGGTTCAGATGGGTGAGGTTTGGTAGGATAAGAACTGTTTGTGGAAATTTTGGCAATGTCGAATTCTCTGACTTCGGTGATGGTTAGGTTAGGTTGGGTTAGGTATTGTGAGGTAAGCACGTCTTGTGGATATTTTGGAAATGTCCAATTCCTTTGATTTCGGTGATGGTTAGGTTCAGAAGGGTGAGGTTTGGTAGGATAAGAACTTTTTGTGGATATTTTGACAATGTCGAATTCTCTGATTTCGGTGATGGTAAGGTTAGGTTAGGTAAGGTATTGTGAAGTAAGCACGTTTTGTGGATATTTAATCAATGTCCAATTCTTTGATTTCGGTGATGGTTAGGTTCAGATGGGTGAGGTTTGGTAGGATAAGCACTTTTTGTAGATATTTTGGCAATGTCGAATTTTCTAACTTCGGTGATGGTTAGGTTAGGTTGGGTTAGGTATTGTGAGGTAAGCACGTTTTGTAGATATTTTCGCAATGTCAAATTCTTTAATTTCGGTGATGGTTAGGTTCAAATGGGTGAGGTTTGGTAGGATATGAACTTTTTGTGGAAATTTTGGCAATGTCGAATTCTCTGACTTCGGTTATGGTAAGGTTAGGTTAGGTTAGGTATTGTGAAGTAAGCACGTTTTGTGGATATTTTATCAATGTCCAATTCTTTGATTTCGGTGATGGTTAGGGTCAGATGGGTGAGGTTTGGTAGGATAAGCACTTTTTGTGGATATTTTGGCAATGTCGAATTTTCTAACTTCGGTGATGGTTAGGTTAGGTTGGGTTAGGTATTGTCAGGTAAGCACGTTTTGTAGATATTTTCGCAATGTCAAATTCTTTAATTTCGTGATGGTTAGGTTAAGATGGGTGAGGTTTGGTAGGATAAGAACTTTTTGTGGATATTTTGGCAATGTCGAATTCTCTGACTTCGGTGATGGTAAGGTTAGGTTAGGTTAGGTATTGTGAAGTAAGCACGTTTTGTGGATATTTTATCAATGTCCAATTCTTTGATTTCGGTGATGGTTAGGGTCAGATGGGTGAGGTTTGGTAGGATAAGCACTTTTTGTGGATATTTTGGCAATGTCGAATTTTCTAACTTCGGTGATGGTTAGGTTAGGTTGGGTTAGGTATTGTGAGGGAAGCACGTTTTGTGGATAGTTTCTCAATGTCAAATTCTTTGATTTCGGTGATGGTTAGGTTCAGATGGGTGAGGTTTGGTAGGATAAGAACTTTTTGTGGATATTTTGGCAATGTCGAATTCTCTGACTTCGGTGATGGTAAGGTTAGGTTAGGTAAGGTATTGTGAAGTAAGCACGTTTTGTGGATATTTAATCAATGTCCAATTCTTTGATTTCGGTGATGGTTAGGTTCAGATGGGTGAGGTTTGGTAGGATAAGCACTTTTTGTGGATATTTTGGCAATGTCGAATTCTCTGACTTCGGTGATGGTTAGGTTAGGCTGGGTTAGGTATTGTGAGGAAAGCACGTTTTGTGGATATTTTTTTAATGTCCAATTCTTTGATTTCGGTGATGGTTAGGTTCAGATGGGTGAGGTTTGGTAGGATAAGCACTTTTTGTGGATATTTTGGCAATGTCGAATTTTTTGACTTCGGTGATGGTTAGGTTTGGTTGGGTTAGGTATTGTGAGGGAAGCACGTTTTGTGGATATTTTCGCAATGTCAAATTCTTTGATTTCGGTGATGGTTAGGTTCAGATGGGTGAGGTTTGGTAGGATAAGAACTTTTTGTGGAAATTTTGGCAATGTCGAATTCTCTGACTTCGGTGATGGTTAGGTTAGGTTGGGTTAGGTATTGTGAGGAAAGCACGTCTTGTGGATATTTTGGCAATGTCCAATTCTTTGATTTCGGTGATGGTTAGGTTCAGATGGGTGAGGTTTGGTAGGATAAGCACTTTTTGTGGATATTTTGGCAATGTCGAATTTTCTAACTTCGGTGATGGTTAGGTTAGGTTGGGTTAGGTATTGTGAGGGAAGCACGTTTTGTGGATATTATCGCAATGTCAAATTCTTTGATTTAGGTGATGGTTAGGTTCATATGGGTGAGGTTTGTTAGGATAAGAACTTTTTGTGGAAATTTTGGCAATGTCGAATTCTCTGACTTCGGTGATGGTAAGGTTAGGTTAGGTTAGGTATTGTGAAGTAAGCACGTTTTGTGGATATTTTATCAATGTCCAATTCTTTGATTTCGGTGATGGTTAGGTTCAGATGGGTGAGGTTTGGTAGGATAAGCACTTTTTGTGGATATTTTGGCAATGTCGAATTTTCTAACTTCGGTGATGGTTAGGTTAGGCTGGGTTAGGTATTGTGAGGAAAGCACGTTTTGTGGATATTTTTTTAATGTCCAATTCTCTGATTTCGGTGATGGTTAGGTTCAGATGGGTGAGGTTTGGTAGGATAAGCACTTTTTGTGGATATTTTGGCAATGTCAAATTTTTTGACTTCGGTGATGGTTAGGTTTGGTTGGATTAGGTATTGTGAGGGAAGCACGTTTTGTGGATATTTTCGCAATGTCAAATTCTTTGATTTTGGTGATGGTTAGGTTCAGATGGGTGAGGTTTGGTAGGATAAGAACTGTTTGTGGAAATTTTGGCAATGTCGAATTCTCTGACTTCGGTGATGGTTAGGTTAGGTTGGGTTAGGTATTGTGAGGTAAGCACGTCTTGTGGATATTTTGGAAATGTCCAATTCCTTTGATTTCGGTGATGGTTAGGTTCAGAAGGGTGAGGTTTGGTAGGATAAGAACTTTTTGTGGATATTTTGACAATGTCGAATTCTCTGATTTCGGTGATGGTAAGGTTAGGTTAGGTAAGGTATTGTGAAGTAAGCACGTTTTGTGGATATTTAATCAATGTCCAATTCTTTGATTTCGGTGATGGTTAGGTTCAGATGGGTGAGGTTTGGTAGGATAAGCACTTTTTGTAGATATTTTGGCAATGTCGAATTTTCTAACTTCGGTGATGGTTAGGTTAGGTTGGGTTAGGTATTGTGAGGTAAGCACGTTTTGTAGATATTTTCGCAATGTCAAATTCTTTAATTTCGGTGATGGTTAGGTTCAAATGGGTGAGGTTTGGTAGGATATGAACTTTTTGTGGAAATTTTGGCAATGTCGAATTCTCTGACTTCGGTTATGGTAAGGTTAGGTTAGGTTAGGTATTGTGAAGTAAGCACGTTTTGTGGATATTTTATCAATGTCCAATTCTTTGATTTCGGTGATGGTTAGGGTCAGATGGGTGAGGTTTGGTAGGATAAGCACTTTTTGTGGATATTTTGGCAATGTCGAATTTTCTAACTTCGGTGATGGTTAGGTTAGGTTGGGTTAGGTATTGTCAGGTAAGCACGTTTTGTAGATATTTTCGCAATGTCAAATTCTTTAATTTCGTGATGGTTAGGTTAAGATGGGTGAGGTTTGGTAGGATAAGAACTTTTTGTGGATATTTTGGCAATGTCGAATTCTCTGACTTCGGTGATGGTAAGGTTAGGTTAGGTTAGGTATTGTGAAGTAAGCACGTTTTGTGGATATTTTATCAATGTCCAATTCTTTGATTTCGGTGATGGTTAGGGTCAGATGGGTGAGGTTTGGTAGGATAAGCACTTTTTGTGGATATTTTGGCAATGTCGAATTTTCTAACTTCGGTGATGGTTAGGTTAGGTTGGGTTAGGTATTGTGAGGGAAGCACGTTTTGTGGATAGTTTCGCAATGTCAAATTCTTTGATTTCGGTGATGGTTAGGTTCAGATGGGTGAGGTTTGGTAGGATAAGAACTTTTTGTGGATATTTTGGCAATGTCGAATTCTCTGACTTCGGTGATGGTAAGGTTAGGTTAGGTAAGGTATTGTGAAGTAAGCACGTTTTGTGGATATTTAATCAATGTCCAATTCTTTGATTTCGGTGATGGTTAGGTTCAGATGGGTGAGGTTTGGTAGGATAAGCACTTTTTGTGGATATTTTGGCAATGTCGAATTCTCTGACTTCGGTGATGGTTAGGTTAGGCTGGGTTAGGTATTGTGAGGAAAGCACGTTTTGTGGATATTTTTTTAATGTCCAATTCTTTGATTTCGGTGATGGTTAGGTTCAGATGGGTGAGGTTTGGTAGGATAAGCACTTTTTGTGGATATTTTGGCAATGTCGAATTTTTTGACTTCGGTGATGGTTAGGTTTGGTTGGGTTAGGTATTGTGAGGGAAGCACGTTTTGTGGATATTTTCGCAATGTCAAATTCTTTGATTTCGGTGATGGTTAGGTTCAGATGGGTGAGGTTTGGTAGGATAAGAACTTTTTGTGGAAATTTTGGCAATGTCGAATTCTCTGACTTCGGTGATGGTTAGGTTAGGTTGGGTTAGGTATTGTGAGGAAAGCACGTCTTGTGGATATTTTGGCAATGTCCAATTCTTTGATTTCGGTGATGGTTAGGTTCAGATGGGTGAGGTTTGGTAGGATAAGCACTTTTTGTGGATATTTTGGCAATGTCGAATTTTCTAACTTCGGTGATGGTTAGGTTAGGTTGGGTTAGGTATTGTGAGGGAAGCACGTTTTGTGGATATTATCGCAATGTCAAATTCTTTGATTTAGGTGATGGTTAGGTTCATATGGGTGAGGTTTGTTAGGATAAGAACTTTTTGTGGAAATTTTGGCAATGTCGAATTCTCTGACTTCGGTGATGGTAAGGTTAGGTTAGGTTAGGTATTGTGAAGTAAGCACGTTTTGTGGATATTTTATCAATGTCCAATTCTTTGATTTCGGTGATGGTTAGGTTCAGATGGGTGAGGTTTGGTAGGATAAGCACTTTTTGTGGATATTTTGGCAATGTCGAATTTTCTAACTTCGGTGATGGTTAGGTTAGGTTGGGTTAGGTATTGTCAGGTAAGCACGTTTTGTAGATATTTTCGCAATGTCAAATTCTTTAATTTCGGTGATGGTTAGGTTTAGATGGGTGAGGTTTGGTAGGATAAGAACTTTTTGTGGAAATTTTGGCAATGTCGAATTCTCTGACTTCGGTGATGGTAAGGTTAGGTTGGGTTAGGTATTGTGAGGTAGGCACGTTTTGTGGATATTTTTTTATTGTCCAATTCTTTGATTTCGGTGATGGTTAGGTTCAGATGGGTGAGGTTTGGTAGGATATGAACTTTTTGTGGAAATTTTGGCAATGTCGAATTCTCTGACTTCGGTTATGGTAAGGTTAGGTTAGGTTAGGTATTGTGAAGTAAGCACGTTTTGTGGATATTTTATCAATGTCCAATTCTTTGATTTCGGTGATGGTTAGGGTCAGATGGGTGAGGTTTGGTAGGATAAGCACTTTTTGTGGATATTTTGGCAATGTCGAATTTTCTAACTTCGGTGATGGTTAGGTTAGGTTGGGTTAGGTATTGTGAGGTAAGCACGTTTTGTATATATTTTTGCAATGTCAATTTCTTTAATTTCGGTGATGGTTAGGTTGAGATGGGTGAGGTTTGGTAGGATAAGAACTTTTTGTGGAAATTTTGGCAATGTCGAATTCTCTGACTTCGGTGATGGTTAGGTTAGGTTGGGTTAGGTATTGTGAGGAAGGCACGTTTTGTGGATATTTTTTTATTGTCCAATTCTTTGATTTTGGTGATGGTTAGGTTCAGATGGGTGAGGTTTGGTAGGATAAGCACTTTTTGTGGATATTTTGGCAATGTCGAATTTTCTGACTTCGGTGATGGTTAGGTTAGGTTGGGTTAGGTATTGTGAGGTAAGCACGTCTTGTGGATATTTTGGCAATGTCCAATTCTTTGATTTCGGTGATGGTTAGGTTCAGAAGGGTGAGGTTTGGTAGGATAAGAACTTTTTGTGGATATTTTGGCAATGTCGAATTCTCTGACTTCGGTGATGATAAGGTTAGGTTAGGTAAGGTATTGTGAAGTAAGCACGTTTTGTGGATATTTAATCAATGTCCAATTCTTTGATTTCGGTGATGGTTAGGTTCAGATGGGTGAGGTTTGGTAGGATAAGCACTTTTTGTGGATATTTTGGCAATGTCGAATTCTCTGACTTCGGTGATGGTAAGGTTAGGTTAGGTTAGGTATTGTGAAGTAAGCACGTTTTGTGGATATTTTATCAATGTCCAATTCTTTGATTTCGGTGATGGTTAGGTTAAGATGGGTGAGGTTTGGTAGGATAAGAACTTTTTGTGGAAATTTTGGCAATGTCGAATTCTCTGACTTCGGTGATGGTAAGGTTAGGTTAGGTTAGGTATTGTGAAGTAAGCACGTTTCGTGGATATTTTATCAATGTCCAATTCTTTGATTTCGGTGATGGTTAGGTTCAGATGGGTGAGGTTTGGTAGGATAAGCACTTTTTGTGGATATTTTGGCAATGTCGAATTTTCTGACTTCGGTGATGGTTAGGTTAGGTTGGGTTAGGTATTGTGAGGGAAGCACGTTTTGTGGATAGTTTCGCAATGTCAAATTCTTTGATTTCGGTGATGGTTAGGTTCAGATGGGTGAGGTTTGGTAGGATAAGAACTTTTTGTGGAAATTTTGGCAATGTCGAATTCTCTGACTTCGGTGATGGTTAGGTTAGGTTGGGTTAGGTATTGTGAGGTAAGCACGTCTTGTGGATATTTTGGCAATGTCCAATTCTTTGATTTCGGTGATGGTTAGGTTCAGAAGGGTGAGGTTTGGTAGGATAAGAACTTTTTGTGGATATTTTGGCAATGTCGAATTCTCTGACTTCGGTGATGGTAAGGTTAGGTTAGGTAAGGTATTGTGAAGTAAGCAGGTTTTGTGGATATTTAATCAATGTCCAATTCTTTGATTTCGGTGATGGTTAGGTTCAGATGGGTGAGGTTTGGTAGGATAAGCACTTTTTGTGGATATTTTGGCAATGTCGAATTTTCTAACTTCGGTGATGGTTAGGTTAGGTTGGGTTAGGTATTTTAAGGTATGCACGTTTTGTAGATATTTTCGCAATGTCAAATTCTTTAATTTCGGTGATGGTTAGGTTCAGATGGGTGAGGTTTGGTAGGATAAGAACTTTTTGTGGATATTTTGGCAATGTCGAATTCTCTGACTTCGGTGATGGTAAGGTTAGGTTGGGTTAGGTATTTTGAGGTAAGCACGTTTTGTGGATATTTAATCAATGTCCAATTCTTTGATTTCGGTGATGGTTAGGTTCAGATGGGTGAGGTTTGGTAGGATAAGCCTTTTTTGTGGATATTTTGGCAATGTCGAATTCTCTGACTTCGGTGATGGTTAGGTTAGGCTGGGTTAGGTATTGTGAGGAAAGCACGTTTTGTGGATATTTTTTTAATGTCCAATTCTTTGATTTCAGTGATGGTTAGGTTCAGATGGGTGAGGTTTGGTAGGATAAGCACTTTTTGTGGATATTTTGGCAATGTCGAATTTTTTGACTTCGGTGATGGTTAGGTTTGGTTGGGTTAGGTATTGTGAGGGAAGCACGTTTTGTGGATATTTTTGCAATGTCAAATTCTTTGATTTCGGTGATGGTTAGGTTCAGATGGGTGAGGTTTGGTAGGATAAGAACTTTTTGTGGAAATTTTGGCAATGTCGAATTCTCTGACTTCGGTGATGGTTAGGTTAGGTTGGGTTAGGTATTGTGAGGAAAGCACGTTTTGTGGATATTTTTTTATTGTCCAATTCTTTGATTTCGGTGATGGTTAGGTTCAGATGGGTGAGGTTTGGTAGGATAAGCACTTTTTGTGGATATTTTGGCAATGTCGAATTTTCTGACTTCGGTGATGGTTAGGTTAGGTTGGGTTAGGTATTGTGAGGGAAGCACGTTTTGTGGATAGTTTCGCAATGTCAAATTCTTTGATTTCGGTGATGGTTAGGTTCAGAAGGGTGAGGTTTGGTAGGATAAGAACTTTTTGTGGATATTTTGGCAATGTCGAATTCTCTGACTTCGGTGATGGTAAGGTTAGGTTAGGTAAGGTATTGTGAAGTAAGCACGTTTTGTGGATATTTTATCAATGTCCATTTCTTTGATTTCGGTGATGGTTAGGTTCAGATGGGTGAGGTTTGGTAGGATAAGCACTTTTTGTGGATATTTTGGCAATGTCGAATTCTCTGACTTCGGTGATGGTAAGGTTAGGTTAGGTTAGGTATTGTGAAGTAAGCACGTTTTGTGGATATTTTATCAATGTCCAATTCTTTGATTTCGGTGATGGTTAGGTTCAGATGGGTGAGGTTTGGTAGGATAAGCACTTTTTGTGGATATTTTGGCAATGTCGAATTCTCTGACTTCGGTGATGGTAAGGTTAGGTTAGGTTAGGTATTGTGAAGTAAGCACGTTTTGTGGATATTTTATCAATGTCCAATTCTTTGATTTCGGTGATGGTTAGGTTAAGATGGGTGAGGTTTGGTAGGATAAGAACTTTTTGTGGAAATTTTGGCAATGTCGAATTCTCTGACTTCGGTGATGGTAAGGTTAGGTTAGGTTAGGTATTGTGAAGTAAGCACGTTTTGTGGATATTTTATTAATGTCCAATTCTTTGATTTCGGTGATGGTTAGGTTCAGATGGGTGAGGTTTGGTAGGATAAGCACTTTTTGTGGATATTTTGGCAATGTCGAATTCTCTGACTTCGGTGATGGTAAGGTTAGGTTAGGTTAGGTATTGTGAAGTAAGCACGTTTTGTGGATATTTTATCAATGTCCAATCCTTTGATTTCGGTGATGGTTAGGTTAAGATGGGTGAGGTTTGGTAGGATAAGAACTTTTTGTGGAAATTTTGGCAATGTCGAATTCTCTGACTTCGGTGATGGTAAGGTTTGGTTGGATAAAATATGGTGAGGTAAGCATGTCTTGTGGATATTTTGGCAAAGTCCAATTCTTCGATTTCGGTGATGGTTAGGTTCAGAAGGGTGAGGTTTGGTAGGATAAGAACTTTTTGAGGATATTTTGGCAATGTCGAATTTTCTGACTTCAGTGATGGTTAGGATAGGTTGGGTTAGGTATTGTGAGGTAAGCACGTCTTGTGGATATTTTGGCAATGTCCAATTCTTTGATTTCGGTGATGGTTAGGTTCAGAAGGGTGAGGTTTGGTAGGATAAGAACTTTTTGTGGATATTTTGGCAATGTCGAATTCTCTGACTTCGGTGATGGTAAGGTTAGGTTAGGTAAGGTATTGTGAAGTAAGCACGTTTTGTGGATATTTAATCAATGTCCAATTCTTTGATTTCGGTGATGGTTAGGTTCAGATGGGTGAGGTTTGGTAGGATAAGCACTTTTTGTGGATATTTTGGCAATGTCGAATTTTCTAACTTCGGTGATGGTTAGGTTAGGTTGGGTTAGGTATTGTAAGGTAAGCACGTTTTGTAGATATTTTCGCAATGTCAAATTCTTTAATTTCGGTGATGGTTAGGTTCAGATGGGTGAGGTTTGGTAGGATAAGAACTTTTTGTGGATATTTTGGCAATGTCGAATTCTCTGACTTCGGTGATGGTAAGGTTAGGTTGGGTTAGGTATTTTGAGGTAAGCACGTTTTGTGGATATTTAATCAATGTCCAATTCTTTGATTTCGGTGATGGTTAGGTTCAGATGGGTGAGGTTTGGTAGGATAAGCACTTTTTGTGGATATTTTGGCAATGTCGAATTCTCTGACTTCGGTGATGGTTAGGTTAGGCTGGGTTAGGTATTGTGAGGAAAGCACGTTTTGTGGATATTTTTTTAATGTCCAATTCTTTGATTTCGGTGATGGTTAGGTTCAGATGGGTGAGGTTTGGTAGGATAAGCACTTTTTGTGGATATTTTAGCAATGTCGAATTTTTTGACTTCGGTGATGGTTAGGTTTGGTTGGGTTAGGTATTGTGAGGGAAGCACGTTTTGTGGATATTTTCGCAATGTCAAATTCTTTGATTTCGGTGATGGTTAGGTTCAGATGGGTGAGGTTTGGTAGGATAAGAACTTTTTGTGGAAATTTTGGCAATGTCGAATTCTCTGACTTCGGTGATGGTTAGGTTAGGTTGGGTTAGGTATTGTGAGGAAAGCACGTCTTGTGGATATTTTGGCAATGTCCAATTCTTTGATTTCGGTGATGGTTAGGTTCAGATGGGTGAGGTTTGGTAGGATAAGCACTTTTTGTGGATATTTTGGCAATGTCGAATTTTCTTACTTCGGTGATGGTTAGGTTAGGTTGGGTTAGGTATTGTGAGGGAAGCACGTTTTGTGGATATTATCGCAATGTCAAATTCTTTGATTTAGGTGATGGTTAGGTTCAGATGGGTGAGGTTTGTTAGGATAAGAACTTTTTGTGGAAATTTTGGCAATGTCGAATTCTCTGACTTCGGTGATGGTAAGGTTAGGTTAGGTTAGGTATTGTGAAGTAAGCACGTTTTGTGGATATTTTATCAATGTCCAATTCTTTGATTTCGGTGATGGTTAGGTTCAGATGGGTGAGGTTTGGTAGGATAAGCACTTTTTGTGGATATTTTGGCAATGTCGAGTTTTCTAACTTCGGTGATGTTTAGGTTAGGTTGGGTTAGGTATTGTCAGGTAAGCACGTTTTGTAGATATTTTCGCAATGTCAAATTCTTTAATTTCGGTGATGGTTAGGTTTAGATGGGTGAGGTTTGGTAGGATAAGAACTTTTTGTGGAAATTTTGGCAATGTCGAATTCTCTGACTTCGGTGATGAATAGGTTAGGTTGGGTTAGGTATTGTGAGGTAGGCACGTTTTGTGGATATTTTTTTATTGTCCAATTCTTTGATTTCGGTGATGGTTAGGTTCAGATGGGTGAGGTTTGGTAGGATAAGCACTTTTTGTGGATATTTTGGCAATGTCGAATTCTCTGACTTCGGTGATGGTTAGGTTAGGTTGGGTTAGGTATTGTGAGGGAAGCACGTTTTGTGGATAGTTTCGCAATGTCAAATTCTTTGATTTCGGTGATGGTTAGGTTCAGATGGGTGAGGTTTGGTAGGATAAGAACTTTTTGTGGATATTTTGGCAATGTCGAATTCTCTGACTTCGGTGATGGTAAGGTTAGGTTGGGTTAGGTATTTTGAGGTAAGCACGTTTTGTGGATATTTAATCAATGTCCAATTCTTTGATTTCGGTGATGGTTAGGTTCAGATGGGTGAGGTTTGGTAGGATAAGCACTTTTTGTGGATATTTTGGCAATGTCGAATTCTCTGACTTCGGTGATGGTTAGGTTAGGCTGGGTTAGGTATTGTGAGGAAAGCACGTTTTGTGGATATTTTTTTAATGTCCAATTCTTTGATTTCGGTGATGGTTAGGTTCAGATGGGTGAGGTTTGGTAGGATAAAAACTTTTTGTGGATATTTTAGCAATGTCGAATTTTTTGACTTCGGTGATGGTTAGGTTTGGTTGGGTTAGGTATTGTGAGGGAAGCACGTTTTGTGGATATTTTCGCAATGTCAAATTCTTTGATTTCGGTGATGGTTAGGTTCAGATGGGTGAGGTTTGGTAGGATAAGAACTTTTTGTGGAAATTTTGGCAATGTCGAATTCTCTGACTTCGGTGATGGTTAGGTTAGGTTGGGTTAGGTATTGTGAGGAAAGCACGTCTTGTGGATATTTTGGCAATGTCCAATTCTTTGATTTCGGTGATGGTTAGGTTCAGATGGGTGAGGTTTGGTAGGATAAGCACTTTTTGTGGATATTTTGGCAATGTCGAATTTTCTTACTTCGGTGATGGTTAGGTTAGGTTGGGTTAGGTATTGTGAGGGAAGCACGTTTTGTGGATATTATCGCAATGTCAAATTCTTTGATTTAGGTGATGGTTAGGTTCAGATGGGTGAGGTTTGTTAGGATAAGAACTTTTTGTGGAAATTTTGGCAATGTCGAATTCTCTGACTTCGGTGATGGTAAGGTTAGGTTAGGTTAGGTATTGTGAAGTAAGCACGTTTTGTGGATATTTTATCAATGTCCAATTCTTTGATTTCGGTGATGGTTAGGTTCAGATGGGTGAGGTTTGTAGGATAAGCACTTTTTGTGGATATTTTGGCAATGTCGAATTTTCTGACTTCGGTGATGGTTAGGTTAGGCTGGGTTAGGTATTGTGAGGAAAGCACGTTTTGTGGATATTTTTTTAATGTCCAATTCTCTGATTTCGGTGATGGTTAGGTTCAGATGGGTGAGGTTTGGTAGGATAAGCACTTTTTGTGGATATTTTGGCAATGTCAAATTTTTTGACTTCGGTGATGGTTAGGTTTGGTTGGATTAGGTATTGTGAGGGAAGCACGTTTTGTGGATATTTTCGCAATGTCAAATTCTTTGATTTTGGTGATGGTTAGGTTCAGATGGGTGAGGTTCGGTAGGATAAGAACTTTTTGTGGAAATTTTGGCAATGTCGAATTCTCTGACTTCGGTGATGGTTAGGTTAGGTTGGGTTAGGTATTGTGAGGTAAGCACGTCTTGTGGATATTTTGGAAATGTCCAATTCCTTTGATTTCGGTGATGGTTAGGTTCAGAAGGGTGAGGTTTGGTAGGATAAGAACTTTTTGTGGATATTTTGACAATGTCGAATTCTCTGATTTCGGTGATGGTAAGGTTAGGTTAGGTAAGGTATTGTGAAGTAAGCACGTTTTGTGGATATTTAATCAATGTCCAATTCTTTGATTTCGGTGATGGTTAGGTTCAGATGGGTGAGGTTTGGTAGGATAAGCACTTTTTGTAGATATTTTGGCAATGTCGAATTTTCTAACTTCGGTGATGGTTAGGTTAGGTTGGGTTAGGTATTGTGAGGTAAGCACGTTTTGTAGATATTTTCGCAATGTCAAATTCTTTAATTTCGGTGATGGTTAGGTTCAAATGGGTGAGGTTTGGTAGGATATGAACTTTTTGTGGAAATTTTGGCAATGTCGAATTCTCTGACTTCGGTTATGGTAAGGTTAGGTTAGGTTAGGTATTGTGAAGTAAGCACGTTTTGTGGATATTTTATCAATGTCCAATTCTTTGATTTCGGTGATGGTTAGGGTCAGATGGGTGAGGTTTGGTAGGATAAGCACTTTTTGTGGATATTTTGGCAATGTCGAATTTTCTAACTTCGGTGATGGTTAGGTTAGGTTGGGTTAGGTATTGTCAGGTAAGCACGTTTTGTAGATATTTTCGCAATGTCAAATTCTTTAATTTCGGTGATGGTTAGGTTTAGATGGGTGAGGTTTGGTAGGATAAGAACTTTTTGTGGAAATTTTCGCAATGTCGAATTCTCTGACTTCGGTGATGGTAAGGTTAGGTTGGGTTAGGTATTGTGAGGTAGGCACGTTTTGTGGATATTTTTTTATTGTCCAATTCTTTGATTTCGGTGATGGTTAGGTTCAGATGGGTGAGGTTTGGTAGGATAAGCACTTTTTGTGGATATTTTGGCAATGTCGAATTCTCTGACTTCGGTGATGGTTAGGTTAGGTTGGGTTAGGTATTGTGAGGAAAGCACGTTTTGTGGATAGTTTCGCAATGTCAAATTCTTTGATTTCGGTGATGGTTAGGTTCAGATGGGTGAGGTTTGGTAGGATATGAACTTTTTGTGGAAATTTTGGCAATGTCGAATTCTCTGACTTCGGTTATGGTAAGGTTAGGTTAGGTTAGGTATTGTGAAGTAAGCACGTTTTGTGGATATTTTATCAATGTCCAATTCTTTGATTTCGGTGATGGTTAGGGTCAGATGGGTGAGGTTTGGTAGGATAAGCACTTTTTGTGGATATTTTGGCAATGTCGAATTTTCTAACTTCGGTGATGGTTAGGTTAGGTTGGGTTAGGTATTGTGAGGTAAGCACGTTTTGTATATATTTTTGCAATGTCAATTTCTTTAATTTCGGTGATGGTTAGGTTGAGATGGGTGAGGTTTGGTAGGATAAGAACTTTTTGTGGAAATTTTGGCAATGTCGAATTCTCTGACTTCGGTGATGGTAAGGTTTGGTTGGATAAAATATGGTGAGGTAAGCATGTCTTGTGGATATTTTGGCAAAGTCCAATTCTTCGATTTCGGTGATGGTTAGGTTCAGAAGGGTGAGGTTTGGTAGGATAAGAACTTTTTGAGGATATTTTGGCAATGTCGAATTTTCTGACTTCAGTGATGGTTAGGATAGGTTGGGTTAGGTATTGTGAGGTAAGCACGTCTTGTGGATATTTTGGCAATGTCCAATTCTTTGATTTCGGTGATGGTTAGGTTCAGAAGGGTGAGGTTTGGTAGGATAAGAACTTTTTGTGGATATTTTGGCAATGTCGAATTCTCTGACTTCGGTGATGGTAAAGTTAGGTTAGGTAAGGTATTGTGAAGTAAGCACGTTTTGTGGATATTTAATCAATGTCCAATTCTTTGATTTCGGTGATGGTTAGGTTCAGATGGGTGAGGTTTGGTAGGATAAGCACTTTTTGTGGATATTTTGGCAATGTCGAATTTTCTAACTTCGGTGATGGTTAGGTTAGGTTGGGTTAGGTATTGTAAGGTAAGCACGTTTTGTAGATATTTTCGCAATGTCAAATTCTTTAATTTCGGTGATGGTTAGGTTCAGATGGGTGAGGTTTGGTAGGATAAGAACTTTTTGTGGATATTTTGGCAATGTCGAATTCTCTGACTTCGGTGATGGTAAGGTTAGGTTGGGTTAGGTATTTTGAGGTAAGCACGTTTTGTGGATATTTAATCAATGTCCAATTCTTTGATTTCGGTGATGGTTAGGTTCAGATGGGTGAGGTTTGGTAGGATAAGCACTTTTTGTGGATATTTTGGCAATGTCGAATTCTCTGACTTCGGTGATGGTTAGGTTAGGCTGGGTTAGGTATTGTGAGGAAAGCACGTTTTGTGGATATTTTTTTAATGTCCAATTCTTTGATTTCGGTGATGGTTAGGTTCAGATGGGTGAGGTTTGGTAGGATAAGCACTTTTTGTGGATATTTTGGCAATGTCGAATTTTTTGACTTCGGTGATGGTTAGGTTTGGTTGGGTTAGGTATTGTGAGGAAAGCACGTTTTGTGGATATTTTCGCAATGTCAAATTCTTTGATTTCGGTGATGGTTAGGTTCAGATGGGTGAGGTTTGGTAGGATAAGAACTTTTTGTGGAAATTTTGGCAATGTCGAATTCTCTGACTTCGGTGATGGTTAGGTTAGGTTGGGTTAGGTATTGTGAGGAAAGCACGTCTTGTGGATATTTTGGCAATGTCCAATTCTTTGATTTCGGTGATGGTTAGGTTCAGATGGGTGAGGTTTGGTAGGATAAGCACTTTTTGTGGATATTTTGGCAATGTCGAATTTTCTTACTTCGGTGATGGTTAGGTTAGGTTGGGTTAGGTATTGTGAGGGAAGCACGTTTTGTGGATATTATCGCAATGTCAAATTCTTTGATTTAGGTGATGGTTAGGTTCAGATGGGTGAGGTTTGTTAGGATAAGAACTTTTTGTGGAAATTTTGGCAATGTCGAATTCTCTGACTTCGGTGATGGTAAGGTTAGGTTAGGTTAGGTATTGTGAAGTAAGCACGTTTTGTGGATATTTTATCAATGTCCAATTCTTTGATTTCGGTGATGGTTAGGTTCAGATGGGTGAGGTTTGGTAGGATAAGCACTTTTTGTGGATATTTTGGCAATGTCGAATTTTCTAACTTCGGTGATGTTTAGGTTAGGTTGGGTTAGGTATTGTCAGGTAAGCACGTTTTGTAGATATTTTCGCAATGTCAAATTCTTTAATTTCGGTGATGGTTAGGTTTAGATGGGTGAGGTTTGGTAGGATAAGAACTTTTTGTGGAAATTTTGGCAATGTCGAATTCTCTGACTTCGGTGATGGTAAGGTTAGGTTGGGTTAGGTATTTTGAGGTAAGCACGTTTTGTGGATATTTAATCAATGTCCAATTCTTTGATTTCGGTGATGGTTAGGTTCAGATGGGTGAGGTTTGGTAGGATAAGCACTTTTTGTGGATATTTAGGCAATGTCGAATTCTCTGACTTCGGTGATGGTTAGGTTAGGCTGGGTTAGGTATTGTGAGGAAAGCACGTTTTGTGGATATTTTTTTAATGTCCAATTCTTTGATTTCAGTGATGGTTAGGTTCAGATGGGTGAGGTTTGGTAGGATAAGCACTTTTTGTGGATATTTTGGCAATGTCGAATTTTTTGACTTCGGTGATGGTTAGGTTTGGTTGGGTTAGGTATTGTGAGGGAAGCACGTTTTGTGGATATTTTCGCAATGTCAAATTCTTTGATTTCGGTGATGGTTAGGTTCAGATGGGTGAGGTTTGGTAGGATAAGAACTTTTTGTGGAAATTTTGGCAATGTCGAATTCTCTGACTTCGGTGATGGTTAGGTTAGGTTGGGTTAGGTATTGTGAGGAAGGCACGTTTTGTGGATATTTTTTTATTGTCCAATTCTTTGATTTCGGTGATGGTTAGGTTCAGATGGGTGAGGTTTGGTAGGATAAGCACTTTTTGTGGATATTTTGGCAATGTCGAATTTTCTGACTTCGGTGATGGTTAGGTTAGGTTGGGTTAGGTATTGTGAGGGAAGCACGTTTTGTGGATAGTTTCGCAATGTCAAATTCTTTGATTTCGGTGATGGTTAGGTTCAGAAGGGTGAGGTTTGGTAGGATAAGAACTTTTTGTGGATATTTTGGCAATGTCGAATTCTCTGACTTCGGTGATGGTAAGGTTAGGTTAGGTAAGGTATTGTGAAGTAAGCACGTTTTGTGGATATTTTATCAATGTCCATTTCTTTGATTTCGGTGATGGTTAGGTTCAGATGGGTGAGGTTTGGTAGGATAAGCACTTTTTGTGGATATTTTGGCAATGTCGAATTCTCTGACTTCGGTGATGGTAAGGTTAGGTTAGGTTAGGTATTGTGAAGTAAGCACGTTTTGTGGATATTTTATCAATGTCCAATTCTTTGATTTCGGTGATGGTTAGGTTCAGATGGGTGAGGTTTGGTAGGATAAGCACTTTTTGTGGATATTTTGGCAATGTCGAATTCTCTGACTTCGGTGATGGTAAGGTTAGGTTAGGTTAGGTATTGTGAAGTAAGCACGTTTTGTGGATATTTTATCAATGTCCAATTCTTTGATTTCGGTGATGGTTAGGTTAAGATGGGTGAGGTTTGGTAGGATAAGAACTTTTTGTGGAAATTTTGGCAATGTCGAATTCTCTGACTTCGGTGATGGTAAGGTTAGGTTAGGTTAGGTATTGTGAAGTAAGCACGTTTTGTGGATATTTTATCAATGTCCAATTCTTTGATTTCGGTGATGGTTAGGTTCAGATGGGTGAGGTTTGGTAGGATAAGCACTTTTTGTGGATATTTTGGCAATGTCGAATTCTCTGACTTCGGTGATGGTAAGGTTAGGTTAGGTTAGGTATTGTGAAGTAAGCACGTTTTGTGGATATTTTATCAATGTCCAATCCTTTGATTTCGGTGATGGTTAGGTTAAGATGGGTGAGGTTTGGTAGGATAAGAACTTTTTGTGGAAATTTTGGCAATGTCGAATTCTCTGACTTCGGTGATGGTAAGGTTTGGTTGGATAAAATATGGTGAGGTAAGCATGTCTTGTGGATATTTTGGCAAAGTCCAATTCTTCGATTTCGGTGATGGTTAGGTTCAGAAGGGTGAGGTTTGGTAGGATAAGAACTTTTTGAGGATATTTTGGCAATGTCGAATTTTCTGACTTCAGTGATGGTTAGGATAGGTTGGGTTAGGTATTGTGAGGTAAGCACGTCTTGTGGATATTTTGGCAATGTCCAATTCTTTGATTTCGGTGATGGTTAGGTTCAGAAGGGTGAGGTTTGGTAGGATAAGAACTTTTTGTGGATATTTTGGCAATGTCGAATTCTCTGACTTCGGTGATGGTAAGGTTAGGTTAGGTAAGGTATTGTGAAGTAAGCACGTTTTGTGGATATTTAATCAATGTCCAATTCTTTGATTTCGGTGATGGTTAGGTTCAGATGGGTGAGGTTTGGTAGGATAAGCACTTTTTGTGGATATTTTGGCAATGTCGAATTTTCTAACTTCGGTGATGGTTAGGTTAGGTTGGGTTAGGTATTGTAAGGTAAGCACGTTTTGTAGATATTTTCGCAATGTCAAATTCTTTAATTTCGGTGATGGTTAGGTTCAGATCGGTGAGGTTTGGTAGGATAAGAACTTTTTGTGGATATTTTGGCAATGTCGAATTCTCTGACTTCGGTGATGGTAAGGTTAGGTTGGGTTAGGTATTTTGAGGTAAGCACGTTTTGTGGATATTTAATCAATGTCCAATTCTTTGATTTCGGTGATGGTTAGGTTCAGATGGGTGAGGTTTGGTAGGATAAGCACTTTTTGTGGATATTTTGGCAATGTCGAATTCTCTGACTTCGGTGATGGTTAGGTTAGGCTGGGTTAGGTATTGTGAGGAAAGCACGTTTTGTGGATATTTTTTTAATGTCCAATTCTTTGATTTCGGTGATGGTTAGGTTCAGATGGGTGAGGTTTGGTAGGATAAGCACTTTTTGTGGATATTTTAGCAATGTCGAATTTTTTGACTTCGGTGATGGTTAGGTTTGGTTGGGTTAGGTATTGTGAGGGAAGCACGTTTTGTGGATATTTTCGCAATGTCAAATTCTTTGATTTCGGTGATGGTTAGGTTCAGATGGGTGAGGTTTGGTAGGATAAGAACTTTTTGTGGAAATTTTGGCAATGTCGAATTCTCTGACTTCGGTGATGGTTAGGTTAGGTTGGGTTAGGTATTGTGAGGAAAGCACGTCTTGTGGATATTTTGGCAATGTCCAATTCTTTGATTTCGGTGATGGTTAGGTTCAGATGGGTGAGGTTTGGTAGGATAAGCACTTTTTGTGGATATTTTGGCAATGTCGAATTTTCTTACTTCGGTGATGGTTAGGTTAGGTTGGGTTAGGTATTGTGAGGGAAGCACGTTTTGTGGATATTATCGCAATGTCAAATTCTTTGATTTAGGTGATGGTTAGGTTCAGATGGGTGAGGTTTGTTAGGATAAGAACTTTTTGTGGAAATTTTGGCAATGTCGAATTCTCTGACTTCGGTGATGGTAAGGTTAGGTTAGGTTAGGTATTGTGAAGTAAGCACGTTTTGTGGATATTTTATCAATGTCCAATTCTTTGATTTCGGTGATGGTTAGGTTCAGATGGGTGAGGTTTGGTAGGATAAGCACTTTTTGTGGATATTTTGGCAATGTCGAATTTTCTAACTTCGGTGATGTTTAGGTTAGGTTGGGTTAGGTATTGTCAGGTAAGCACGTTTTGTAGATATTTTCGCAATGTCAAATTCTTTAATTTCGGTGATGGTTAGGTTTAGATGGGTGAGGTTTGGTAGGAAAAGAACTTTTTGTGGAAATTTTGGCAATGTCGAATTCTCTGACTTCGGTGATGAATAGGTTAGGTTGGGTTAGGTATTGTGAGGTAGGCACGTTTTGTGGATATTTTTTTATTGTCCAATTCTTTGATTTCGGTGATGGTTAGGTTCAGTTGGGTGAGGTTTGGTAGGATAAGCACTTTTTGTGGATATTTTGGCAATGTCGAATTCTCTGACTTCGGTGATGGTTAGGTTAGGTTGGGTTAGGTATTGTGAGGGAAGCACGTTTTGTGGATAGTTTCGCAATGTCAAATTCTTTGATTTCGGTGATGGTTAGGTTCAGATGGGTGAGGTTTGGTAGGATAAGAACTTTTTGTGGATATTTTGGCAATGTCGAATTCTCTGACTTCGGTGATGGTAAGGTTAGGTTGGGTTAGGTATTTTGAGGTAAGCACGTTTTGTGGATATTTAATCAATGTCCAATTCTTTGATTTCGGTGATGGTTAGGTTCAGATGGGTGAGGTTTGGTAGGATAAGCACTTTTTGTGGATATTTTGGCAATGTCGAATTCTCTGACTTCGGTGATGGTTAGGTTAGGCTGGGTTAGGTATTGTGAGGAAAGCACGTTTTGTGGATATTTTTTTAATGTCCAATTCTTTGATTTCGGTGATGGTTAGGTTCAGATGGGTGAGGTTTGGTAGGATAAGCACTTTTTGTGGATATTTTGGCAATGTCGAATTTTTTGACTTCGGTGATGGTTAGGTTTGGTTGGGTTAGGTATTGTGAGGGAAGCACGTTTTGTGGATATTTTCGCAATGTCAAATTCTTTGATTTCGGTGATGGTTAGGTTCAGATGGGTGAGGTTTGGTAGGATAAGAACTTTTTGTGGAAATTTTGGCAATGTCGAATTCTCTGACTTCGGTGATGGTTAGGTTAGGTTGGGTTAGGTATTGTGAGGAAAGCACGTCTTGTGGATATTTTGGCAATGTCCAATTCTTTGATTTCGGTGATGGTTAGGTTCAGATGGGTGAGGTTTGGTAGGATAAGCACTTTTTGTGGATATTTTGGCAATGTCGAATTTTCTAACTTCGGTGATGGTTAGGTTAGGTTGGGTTAGGTATTGTGAGGGAAGCACGTTTTGTGGATATTATCGCAATGTCAAATTCTTTGATTTAGGTGATGGTTAGGTTCAGATGGGTGAGGTTTGTTAGGATAAGAACTTTTTGTGGAAATTTTGGCAATGTCGAATTCTCTGACTTCGGTGATGGTAAGGTTAGGTTAGGTTAGGTATTGTGAAGTAAGCACGTTTTGTGGATATTTTATCAATGTCTAATTCTTTGATTTCGGTGATGGTTAGGTTCAGATGGGTGAGGTTTGGTAGGATAAGCACTTTTTGTGGATATTTTGGCAATGTCGAATTTTCTAACTTCGGTGATGTTTAGGTTAGGTTGGGTTAGGTATTGTCAGGTAAGCACGTTTTGTAGATATTTTCGCAATGTCAAATTCTTTAATTTCGGTGATGGTTAGGTTTAGATGGGTGAGGTTTGGTAGGATAAGAACTTTTTGTGGAAATTTTGGCAATGTCGAATTCTCTGACTTCGGTGATGAATAGGTTAGGTTGGGTTAGGTATTGTGAGGTAGGCACGTTTTGTGGATATTTTTTTATTGTCCAATTCTTTGATTTCGGTGATGGTTAGGTTCAGATGGGTGAGGTTTGGTAGGATAAGCACTTTTTGTGGATATTTTGGCAATGTCGAATTCTCTGACTTCGGTGATGGTTAGGTTAGGTTGGGTTAGGTATTGTGAGGGAAGCACGTTTTGTGGATAGTTTCGCAATGTCAAATTCTTTGATTTCGGTGATGGTTAGGTTCAGATGGGTGAGGTTTGGTAGGATAAGAACTTTTTGTGGAAATTTTGGCAATGTCGAATTCTCTGACTTCGGTGATGGTTAGGTTAGGTTGGGTTAGGTATTGTGAGGTGAGCACGATTTGTGGATATTTTCGCAATGTCCAATTCTTTGATTTCGGTGATGGTTAAGTTCAGATGGGTGAGGTTTGGTAAGATAATAACTTTTTGTGGATATTTTGGCAATGTCGAATTTTCTGACTTCGGTGATGGTTATGTTAGGTTGGGTTAGGTATTGTGAGGTAAGCACGTTTTGTGGATATTTTCGCAATGTCAAATTCTTTAATTTCGGTGATGGTTAGGTTTAGATGGGTGAGGTTTGGTAGGATAAGAACTTTTTGTGGAAATTTTGGCAATGTCGAATTCTCTGACTTCGGTGATGGTAAGGTTAGGTTGGATAAAATATGGTGAGGTAAGCATGTCTTGTGGATATTTTGGCAAAGTCCAATTCTTCGATTTCGGTAATGGTTAGGTTCAGAAGGGTGAGGTTTGGTAGGATAAGAACTTTTTGTGGATATTTTGGCAATGTCGAATTCTCTGATTTCGGTGATGGTTAGGTTAGGTTGGGTTAGGTATTGTGAGGTAAGCACGTCTTTTGGATATTTTGGCAATGTCCAATTCTTTGATTTCGGTGTTGGTTAGGTTCAGATGAATGAGGTTTGGTAGGATAAGCACTTTTTGTGGATATTTTGGCAATGTCGAATTCTCTGATTTCGGTGATGGTTAGGTTAGGTTGGGTTAGGTATTGTGAGGAAAGCACGTTTTGTGGATATTTTTTTAATGTCCAATTTTTTGATTTCGGTGATAGTTAGGTTCAGATGGGTGAGGTTTGGTAGGATATGCACTTTTTGTGGATATTTTGGCAATGTCGAATTTTTTGACTTCGGTGATGGTTAGGTTTGGTTGGGTTAGGTATTGTGAGGGAAGCACGTTTTGTGGATATTTCCGCAATGTCAAATTCTTTGATTTCGGTGATGGTTAGGTTCAGAAGGGTGAGGTTTGGTAGGATAAGAACTTTTTGTGGATATTTTGGCAATGTCGAATTCTCTGACTTCGGTGATGGTAAGGTTAGGTTAGGTAAGGTATTGTGAAGTAAGCACGTTTTGTGGATATTTTATCAATGTCCATTTCTTTGATTTCGGTGATGGTTAGGTTCAGATGGGTGAGGTTTGGTAGGATAAGCACTTTTTGTGGATATTTTGGCAATGTCGAATTCTCTGACTTCGGTGATGGTAAGGTTAGGTTAGGTTAAGTATTGTGAAGTAAGCACGTTTTGTGGATATTTTATCAATGTCCAATTCTTTGATTTCGGTGATGGTTAGGTTCAGATGGGTGAGGTTTGGTAGGATAAGCACTTTTTGTGGATATTTTGGCAATGTCGAATTTTCTGACTTCGGTGATGGTTAGGTTAGGCTGGGTTAGGTATTGTGAGGAAAGCACGTTTTGTGGATATTTTTTTAATGTCCAATTCTCTGATTTCGGTGATGGTTAGGTTCAGATGGGTGAGGTTTGGTAGGATAAGCACTTTTTGTGGATATTTTGGCAATGTCAAATTTTTTGACTTCGGTGATGGTTAGGTTTGGTTGGATTAGGTATTGTGAGGGAAGCACGTTTTGTGGATATTTTCGCAATGTCAAATTCTTTGATTTCGGTGATGGTTAGGTTCAGATGGGTGAGGTTTGGTAGGATAAGAACTTTTTGTGGAAATTTTGGCAATGTCGAATTCTCTGACTTCGGTGATGGTTAGGTTAGGTTGGTTTAGGTATTGTGAGGTAAGCACGTCTTGTGGATATTTTGGAAATGTCCAATTCCTTTGATTTCGGTGATGGTTAGGTTCAGAAGGGTGAGGTTTGGTAGGATAAGAACTTTTTGTGGATATTTTGACAATGTCGAATTCTCTGATTTCGGTGATGGTAAGGTTAGGTTAGGTAAGGTATTGTGAAGTAAGCACGTTTTGTGGATATTTAATCAATGTCCAATTCTTTGATTTCGGTGATGGTTAGGTTCAGATGGGTGAGGTTTGGTAGGATAAGCACTTTTTGTAGATATTTTGGCAATGTCGAATTTTCTAACTTCGGTGATGGTTAGGTTAGGTTGGGTTAGGTATTGTGAGGTAAGCACGTTTTGTAGATATTTTCGCAATGTCAAATTCTTTAATTTCGGTGATGGTTAGGTTCAAATGGGTGAGGTTTGGTAGGATATGAACTTTTTGTGGAAATTTTGGCAATGTCGAATTCTCTGACTTCGGTTATGGAAAGGTTAGGTTAGGTTAGGTATTGTGAAGTAAGCACGTTTTGTGGATATTTTATCAATGTCCAATTCTTTGATTTCGGTGATGGTTAGGGTCAGATGGGTGAGGTTTGGTAGGATAAGCACTTTTTGTGGATATTTTGGCAATGTCGAATTTTCTAACTTCGGTGATGGTTAGGTTAGGTTGGGTTAGGTATTGTCAGGTAAGCACGTTTTGTAGATATTTTCGCAATGTCAAATTCTTTAATTTCGTAATGGTTAGGTTAAGATGGGTGAGGTTTGGTAGGATAAGAACTTTTTGTGGATATTTTGGCAATGTCGAATTCTCTGACTTCGGTGATGGTAAGGTTAGGTTAGGTTAGGTATTGTGAAGTAAGCACGTTTTGTGGATATTTTATCAATGTCCAATTCTTTGATTTCGGTGATAGTTAGGGTCAGATGGGTGAGGTTTGGTAGGATAAGCACTTTTTGTGGATATTTTGGCAATGTCGAATTTTCTAACTTCGGTGATGGTTAGGTTAGGTTGGGTTAGGTATTGTGAGGGAAGCACGTTTTGTGGATAGTTTCGCAATGTCAAATTCTTTGATTTCGGTGATGGTTAGGTTCAGATGGGTGAGGTTTGGTAGGATAAGAACTTTTTGTGGAAATTTTGGCAATGTCGAATTCTCTGACTTCGGTGATAGTTAGGTTAGGTTGGGTTAGGTATTGTGAGGTAAGCACGTCTTGTGGATATTTTGGCAATGTCCAATTCTTTGATTTCGGTGATGGTTAGGTTCAGAAGGGTGAGGTTTGGTAGGATAAGAACTTTTTGTGGATATTTTGGCAATGTCGAATTCTCTGACTTCGGTGATGGTAAGGTTAGGTTAGGTAAGGTATTGTGAAGTAAGCACGTTTTGTGGATATTTAATCAATGTCCAATTCTTTGATTTCGGTGATGGTTAGGTTCAGATGGGTGAGGTTTGGTAGGATAAGCACTTTTTGTGGATATTTTGGCAATGTCGAATTTTCTAACTTCGGTGATGGTTAGGTTAGGTTGGATTAGGTATTGTAAGGTAAGCACGTTTTGTAAATATTTTCGCAATGTCAAATTCTTTAATTTCGGTGATGGTTAGGTTCAGATGGGTGAGGTTTGGTAGGATAAGAACTTTTTGTGGATATTTTGGCAATGTCGAAATCTCTGACTTCGGTGATGGTAAGGTTAGGTTGGGTTAGGTATTTTGAGGTAAGCACGTTTTGTGGATATTTAATCAATGTCCAATTCTTTGATTTCGGTGATGGTTAGGTTCAGATGGGTGAGGTTTGGTAGGATAAGCACTTTTTGTGGATATTTTGGCAATGTCGAATTCTCTGACTTCGGTGATGGTTAGGTTAGGCTGGGTTAGGTATTGTGAGGAAAGCACGTTTTGTGGATATTTTTTTAATGTCCAATTCTTTGATTTCGGTGATGGTTAGGTTCAGATGGGTGAGGTTTGGTAGGATAAGCACTTTTTGTGGATATTTTGGCAATGTCGAATTTTTTGACTTCGGTGATGGTTAGGTTTGGTTGGGTTAGGTATTGTGAGGGAAGCACGTTTTGTGGATATTTTCGCAATGTCAAATTCTTTGATTTCGGTGATGTTTAGGTTCAGATGGGTGAGGTTTGGTAGGATAAGAACTTTTTGTGGAAATTTTGGCAATGTCGAATTCTCTGACTTCGGTGATGGTTAGGTTAGGTTGGGTTAGGTATTGTGAGGAAAGCACGTCTTGTGGATATTTTGGCAATGTCCAATTCTTTGATTTCGGTGATGGTTAGGTTCAGATGGGTGAGGTTTGGTAGGATAAGCACTTTTTGTGGATATTTTGGCAATGTCGAATTTTCTAACTTCGGTGATGGTTAGGTTAGGTTGGGTTAGGTATTGTGAGGGAAGCACGTTTTGTGGATATTATCGCAATGTCAAATTCTTTGATTTAGGTGATGGTTAGGTTCAGATGGGTGAGGTTTGTTAAGATAAGAACTTTTTGTGGAAATTTTGGCAATGTCGAATTCTCTGACTTCGGTGATGGTAAGGTTAGGTTAGGTTAGGTATTGTGAAGTAAGCACGTTTTGTGGATATTTTATCAATGTCCAATTCTTTGATTTCGGTGATGGTTAGGTTCAGATGGGTGAGGTTTGGTAGGATAAGCACTTTTTGTGGATATTTTGGCAATGTCGAATTTTCTAACTTCGGTGATGGTTAGGTTAGGTTGGGTTAGGTATTGTCAGGTAAGCACGTTTTGTAGATATTTTCGCAATGTCAAATTCTTTAATTTCGGTGATGGTTAGGTTTAGATGGGTGAGGTTTGGTAGGATAAGAACTTTTTGTGGAAATTTTGGCAATGTCGAATTCTCTGACTTCGGTGATGGTAAGGTTAGGTTGGGTTAGGTATTGTGCGGTAGGCACGTTTTGTGGATATTTTTTTATTGTCCAATTCTTTGATTTCGGTGATGGTTAGGTTCAGATGGGTGAGGTTTGGTAGGATAAGCACTTTTTGTGGATATTTTGGCAATGTCGAATTCTCTGACTTCGGTGATGGTTAGGTTAGGTTGGGTTAGGTATTGTGAGGAAAGCACGTTTTGTGGATAGTTTCGCAATGTCAAATTCTTTGATTTCGGTGATGGTTAGGTTCAGATGGGTGAGGTTTGGTAGGATATGAACTTTTTGTGGAAATTTTGGCAATGTCGAATTCTCTGACTTCGGTTATGGTAAGGTTAGGTTAGGTTAGGTATTGTGAAGTAAGCACGTTTTGTGGATATTTTATCAATGTCCAATTCTTTGATTTCGGTGATGGTTAGGGTCAGATGGGTGAGGTTTGGTAGGATAAGCACTTTTTGTGGATATTTTGGCAATGTCGAATTTTCTAACTTCGGTGATGGTTAGGTTAGGTTGGGTTAGGTATTGTCAGGTAAGCACGTTTTGTAGATATTTTCGCAATGTCAAATTCTTTAATTTCGTGATGGTTAGGTTAAGATGGGTGAGGTTTGGTAGGATAAGAACTTTTTGTGGATATTTTGGCAATGTCGAATTCTCTGACTTCGGTGATGGTAAGGTTAGGTTAGGTTAGGTATTGTGAAGTAAGCACGTTTTGTGGATATTTAATCAATGTCCAATTCTTTGATTTCGGTGATGGTTAGGGTCAGATGGGTGAGGTTTGGTAGGATAAGCACTTTTTGTGGATATTTTGGCAATGTCGAATTTTCTAACTTCGGTGATGGTTAGGTTAGGTTGGGTTAGGTATTGTGAGGTAAGCACGTTTTGTATATATTTTTGCAATGTCAAATTCTTTAATTTCGGTGATGGTTAGGTTGAGATGGGTGAGGTTTGGTAGGATAAGAACTTTTTGTGGAAATTTTGGCAATGTCGAATTCTCTGACTTCGGTGATGGTTACGTTAGGTTGGGTTAGGTATTGTGAGGAAGGCACGTTTTGTGGATATTTTTTTATTGTCCAATTCTTTGATTTCGGTGATGGTTAGGTTCAGATGGGTGAGGTTTGGTAGGATAAGCACTTTTTGTGGATATTTTGGCAATGTCGAATTTTCTGACTTCGGTGATGGTTAGGTTAGGTTGGGTTAGGTATTGTGAGGGAAGCACGTTTTGTGGATAGTTTCGCAATGTCAAATTCTTTGATTTCGGTGATGGTTAGGTTCAGATGGGTGAGGTTTGGTAGGATAAGAACTTTTTGTGGAAATTTTGGCAATGTCGAATTCTCTGACTTCGGTGATGGTTAGGTTAGGTTGGGTTAGGTATTGTGAGGTAAGCACGTCTTGTGGATATTTTGGCAATGTCCAATTCTTTGATTTCGGTGATGGTTAGGTTCAGATGGGTGAGGTTTGGTAGGATAAGCACTTTTTGTGGATATTTTGGCAATGTCGAATTTTCTAACTTCGGTGATGGTTAGGTTAGGTTGGGTTAGGTATTGTGAGGGAAGCACGTTTTGTGGATATTATCGCAATGTCAAATTCTTTGATTTAGGTGATGGTTAGGTTCAGATGGGTGAGGTTTGTTAGGATAAGAACTTTTTGTGGAAATTTTGGCAATGTCGAATTCTCTGACTTCGGTGATGGTAAGGTTAGGTTAGGTTAGGTATTGTGAAGTAAGCACGTTTTGTGGATATTTTATCAATGTCCAATTCTTTGATTTCGGTGATGGTTAGGTTCAGATGGGTGAGGTTTGGTAGGATAAGCACTTTTTGTGGATATTTTGGCAATGTCGAATTTTCTAACTTCGGTGATGTTTAGGTTAGGTTGGGTTAGGTATTGTCAGGTAAGCACGTTTTGTAGATATTTTCGCAATGTCAAATTCTTTAATTTCGGTGATGGTTAGGTTTAGATGGGTAAGGTTTGGTAGGATAAGAACTTTTTGTGGAAATTTTGGCAATGTCGAATTCTCTGACTTCGGTGATGCATAGGTTAGGTTGGGTTAGGTATTGTGAGGTAGGCACGTTTTGTGGATATTTTTTTATTGTCCAATTCTTTGATTTCGGTGATGGTTAGGTTCAGATGGGTGAGGTTTGGTAGGATAAGCACTTTTTGTGGATATTTTGGCAATGTCGAATTCTCTGACTTCGGTGATGGTTAGGTTAGGTTGCGTTAGGTATTGTGAGGGAAGCACGTTTTGTGGATAGTTTCGCAATGTCAAATTCTTTGATTTCGGTGATGGTTAGGTTCAGATGGGTGAGGTTTGGTAGGATAAGAACTTTTTGTGGAAATTTTGGCAATGTCGAATTCTCTGACTTCGGTGATGGTTAGGTTAGGTTGGGTTAGGTATTGTGAGGTGAGCACGATTTGTGGATATTTTCGCAATGTCCAATTCTTTGATTTCGGTGATGGTTAAGTTCAGATGGGTGAGGTTTGGTAGGATAAGAACTTTTTGTGGATATTTTGGCAATGTCGAATTTTCTGATTTCGGTGATGGGTAGGTTAGGTTGGGTTAGGTATTGTGAGGTAAGCACGTTTTGTGGATATTGTCGCAATGTCTAATTCTTTGATTTCGGTGATGGTTAGGTTCAGATGGGTGAGGTTTGGTAGGATAAGCACTTTTTGTGGATATTTTGGCAATGTCGAATTTTCTGACTTCGGTGATGGTTAGGTTAGGTTGGGTTAGGTATTGTGAGGTAAGCACGTTTTGTGGATATTTTCGCAATGTCAAATTCTTTAATTTCGGTGATGGTTAGGTAAAGATGGGTGAGGTTTGGTAGGATAAGAACTTTTTGTGGAAATTTTGGCAATGTCGAATTCTCTGACTTCGGTGATGGTAAGGTTAGGTTGGGTTAGGTATTGTGAGGTAAGCACGTTTTGTGGATATTTAGGCAATGTCCAACTCTTTGATTTCGGTGATGGTTAGGTTCAGATGGGTGAGGTTTGGTAGGATAAGCACTTTTTGTGGATATTTTGGCAATGTCGAATTCTCTGATTTCGGTGATGGTTAGGTTAGGTTGGGTTAGGTATTGTGAGGTAAGCACGTCTTGTGGATATTTTGGCAATGTCCAATTCTTTGATTTCGGTGATGGTTAGGTTCAGATGGGTGAGGTTTGGTAGGATAAGCACTTTTTGTGGATATTTAGGCAATGTCGAATTTTCTGATTTCGGTGATGGTTAGGTTAGGTTGGGTTAGGTATTGTGAGGAAAGCACGTTTTGTGGATATTTTTTTAATGTCCAATTCTTTGATTTCGGTGATAGTTAGGTTCAGATGGGTGAGGTTTGGTAGGATATGCACTTTTTGTGGATATTTTGGCAATGTCGAATTTTTTGACTTCGGTGATGGTTAGGTTTGGTTGGGTTAGGTATTGTGAGGGAAGCACGTTTTGTGGATATTTCCGCAATGTCAAATTCTTTGATTTCGGTGATGGTTAGGTTCAGAAGGGTGAGGTTTGGTAGGATAAGAACTTTTTGTGGATATTTTGGCAATGTCGAATTCTCTGACTTCGGTGATGGTAAGGTTAGGTTGGGTTAGGTATTGTGAGGTAAGCACGTTTTGTGGATATTTAGGCAATGTCCAACTCTTTGATTTCGGTGATGGTTAGGTTCAGATGGGTGAGGTTTGGTAGGATAAGCACTTTTTGTGGATATTTTGGCAATGTCGAATTCTCTGATTTCGGTGATGGTTAGGTTAGGTTGGGTTAGGTATTGTGAGGTAAGCACGTCTTGTGGATATTTTGGCAATGTCCAATTCTTTGATTTCGGTGATGGTTAGGTTCAGATGGGTGAGGTTTGGTAGGATAAGCACTTTTTGTGGATATTTAGGCAATGTCGAATTTTCTGATTTCGGTGATGGTTAGGTTAGGTTGGGTTAGGTATTGTGAGGAAAGCACGTTTTGTGGATATTTTTTTAATGTCCAATTCTTTGATTTCGGTGATAGTTAGGTTCAGATGGGTGAGGTTTGGTAGGATATGCACTTTTTGTGGATATTTTGGCAATGTCGAATTTTTTGACTTCGGTGATGGTTAGGTTTGGTTGGGTTAGGTATTGTGAGGGAAGCACGTTTTGTGGATATTTCCGCAATGTCAAATTCTTTGATTTCGGTGATGGTTAGGTTCAGAAGGGTGAGGTTTGGTAGGATAAGAACTTTTTGTGGATATTTTGGCAATGTCGAATTCTCTGACTTCGGTGATGGTAAGGTTAGGTTGGGTTAGGTATTGTGAGGTAAGCACGTTTTGTGGATATTTAGGCAATGTCCAACTCTTTGATTTCGGTGATGGTTAGGTTCAGATGGGTGAGGTTTGGTAGGATAAGCACTTTTTGTGGATATTTTGGCAATGTCGAATTCTCTGATTTCGGTGATGGTTAGGTTAGGTTGGGTTAGGTATTGTGAGGTAAGCACGTCTTGTGGATATTTTGGCAATGTCCAATTCTTTGATTTCGGTGATGGTTAGGTTCAGATGGGTGAGGTTTGGTAGGATAAGCACTTTTTGTGGATATTTAGGCAATGTCGAATTTTCTGATTTCGGTGATGGTTAGGTTAGGTTGGGTTAGGTATTGTGAGGAAAGCACGTTTTGTGGATATTTTTTTAATGTCCAATTCTTTGATTTCGGTGATAGTTAGGTTCAGATGGGTGAGGTTTGGTAGGATATGCACTTTTTGTGGATATTTTGGCAATGTCGAATTTTTTGACTTCGGTGATGGTTAGGTTTGGTTGGGTTAGGTATTGTGAGGGAAGCACGTTTTGTGGATATTTCCGCAATGTCAAATTCTTTGATTTCGGTGATGGTTAGGTTCAGAAGGGTGAGGTTTGGTAGGATAAGAACTTTTTGTGGATATTTTGGCAATGTCGAATTCTCTGACTTCGGTGATGGTAAGGTTAGGTTAGGTAAGGTATTGTGAAGTAAGCACGTTTTGTGGATATTTTATCAATGTCCATTTCTTTGATTTCGGTGATGGTTAGGTTCAGATGGGTGAGGTTTGGTAGGATAAGCACTTTTTGTGGATATTTTGGCAATGTCGAATTCTCTGACTTCGGTGATGGTAAGGTTAGGTTAGGTTAGGTATTGTGAAGTAAGCACGTTTTGTGGATATTTTATCAATGTCCAATTCTTTGATTTCGGTGATGGTTAGGTTCAGATGGGTGAGGTTTGGTAGGATAAGCACTTTTTGTGGATATTTTGGCAATGTCGAATTTTCTGACTTCGGTGATGGTTAGGTTAGGCTGGGTTAGGTATTGTGAGGAAAGCACGTTTTGTGGATATTTTTTTAATGTCCAATTCTCTGATTTCGGTGATGGTTAGGTTCAGATGGGTGAGGTTTGGTAGGATAAGCACTTTTTGTGGATATTTTGGCAATGTCAAATTTTTTGACTTCGGTGATGGTTAGGTTTGGTTGGATTAGGTATTGTGAGGGAAGCACGTTTTGTGGATATTTTCGCAATGTCAAATTCTTTGATTTTGGTGATGGTTAGGTTCAGATGGGTGAGGTTTGGTAGGATAAGAACTTTTTGTGGAAATTTTGGCAATGTCGAATTCTCTGACTTCGGTGATGGTTAGGTTAGGTTGGGTTAGGTATTGTGAGGTAAGCACGTCTTGTGGATATTTTGGAAATGTCCAATTCCTTTGATTTCGGTGATGGTTAGGTTCAGAAGGGTGAGGTTTGGTAGGATAAGAACTTTTTGTGGATATTTTGACAATGTCGAATTCTCTGATTTCGGTGATGGTAAGGTTAGGTTAGGTAAGGTATTGTGAAGTAAGCACGTTTTGTGGATATTAAATCAATGTCCAATTCTTTGATTTCGGTGATGGTTAGGTTCAGATGGGTGAGGTTTGGTAGGATAAGCACTTTTTGTAGATATTTTGGCAATGTCGAATTTTCTAACTTCGGTGATGGTAAGGTTAGGTTGGGTTAGGTATTGTGAGGTAAGCACGTTTTGTAGATATTTTCGCAATGTCAAATTCTTTAATTTCGGTGATGGTTAGGTTCAAATGGGTGAGGTTTGGTAGGATATGAACTTTTTGTGGAAATTTTGGCAATGTCGAATTCTCTGACTTCGGTTATGGTAAGGTTAGGTTAGGTTAGGTATTGTGAAGTAAGCACGTTTTGTGGATATTTTATCAATGTCCAATTCTTTGATTTCGGTGATGGTTAGGGTCAGATGGGTGAGGTTTGGTAGGATAAGCACTTTTTGTGGATATTTTGGCAATGTCGAATTTTCTAACTTCGGTGATGGTTAGGTTAGGTTGGGTTAGGTATTGTCAGGTAAGCACGTTTTGTAGATATTTTCGCAATGTCAAATTCTTTAATTTCGTGATGGTTAGGTTAAGATGGGTGAGGTTTGGTAGGATAAGAACTTTTTGTGGATATTTTGGCAATGTCGAATTCTCTGACTTCGGTGATGGTAAGGTTAGGTTAGGTAAGGTATTGTGAAGTAAGCACGTTTTGTGGATATTAAATCAATGTCCAATTCTTTGATTTCGGTGATGGTTAGGTTCAGATGGGTGAGGTTTGGTAGGATAAGAACTTTTTGTGGAAATTTTGGCAATGTCGAATTCTCTGACTTCGGTGATGGTTAGGTTAGGTTGGGTTAGGTATTGTGAGGTAAGCACGTCTTGTGGATATTTTGGCAATGTCCAATTCTTTGATTTCGGTGATGGTTAGGTTCAGAAGGGTGAGGTTTGGTAGGATAAGAACTTTTTGTGGATATTTTGGCAATGTCGAATTCTCTGACTTCGGTGATGGTAAGGTTAGGTTAGGTAAGGTATTGTGAAGTAAGCACGTTTTGTGGATATTTAATCAATGTCCAATTCTTTGATTTCGGTGATGGTTAGGTTCAGATGGGTGAGGTTTGGTAGGATAAGCACTTTTTGTGGATATTTTGGCAATGTCGAATTTTCTAACTTCGGTGATGGTTAGGTTAGGTTGGGTTAGGTATTGTAAGGTAAGCACGTTTTGTAGATATTTTCGCAATGTCAAATTCTTTAATTTCGGTGATGGTTAGGTTCAGATGGGTGAGGTTTGGTAGGATAAGAACTTTTTGTGGATATTTTGGCAATGTCGAATTCTCTGACTTCGGTGATGGTAAGGTTAGGTTGGGTTAGGTATTTTGAGGTAAGCACGTTTTGTGGATATTTATTCAATGTCCAATTCTTTGATTTCGGTGATGGTTAGGTTCAGATGGGTGAGGTTTGGTAGGATAAGCACTTTTTGTGGATATTTTGGCAATGTCGAATTCTCTGACTTCGGTGATGGTTAGGTTAGGCTGGGTTAGGTATTGTGAGGAAAGCACGTTTTGTGGATATTTTTTTAATGTCCAATTCTTTGATTTCGGTGATGGTTAGGTTCAGATGGGTGAGGTTTGGTAGGATAAGCACTTTTTGTGGATATTTTGGCAATGTCGAATTTTTTGACTTCGGTGATGGTTAGGTTTGGTTGGGTTAGGTATTGTGAGGGAAGCACGTTTTGTGGATATTTTCGCAATGTCAAATTCTTTGATTTCGGTGATGGTTAGGTTCAGATGGGTGAGGTTTGGTAGGATAAGAACTTTTTGTGGAAATTTTGGCAATGTCGAATTCTCTGACTTCGGTGATGGTTAGGTTAGGTTGGGTTAGGTATTGTGAGGAAAGCACGTCTTGTGGATATTTTGGCAATGTCCAATTCTTTGATTTCGGTGATGGTTAGGTTCAGATGGGTGAGGTTTGGTAGGATAAGCACTTTTTGTGGATATTTTGGCAATGTCGAATTTTCTAACTTCGGTGATGGTTAGGTTAGGTTGGGTTAGGTATTGTGAGGGAAGCACGTTTTGTGGATATTATCGCAATGTCAAATTCTTTGATTTAGGTGATGGTTAGGTTCATATGGGTGAGGTTTGTTAGGATAAGAACTTTTTGTGGAAATTTTGGCAATGTCGAATTCTCTGACTTCGGTGATGGTAAGGTTAGGTTAGGTTAGGTATTGTGAAGTAAGCACGTTTTGTGGATATTTTATCAATGTCCAATTCTTTGATTTCGGTGATGGTTAGGTTCAGATGGGTGAGGTTTGGTAGGATAAGCACTTTTTGTGGATATTTTGGCAATGTCGAATTTTCTAACTTCGGTGATGGTTAGGTTAGGTTGGGTTAGGTATTGTCAGGTAAGCACGTTTTGTAGATATTTTCGCAATGTCAAATTCTTTAATTTCGGTGATGGTTAGGTTTAGATGGGTGAGGTTTGGTAGGATAAGAACTTTTTGTGGAAATTTTGGCAATGTCGAATTCTCTGACTTCGGTGATGGTAAGGTTAGGTTGGGTTAGGTATTGTGAGGTAGGCACGTTTTATGGATATTTTTTTATTGTCCAATTCTTTGATTTCGGTGATGGTTAGGTTCAGATGGGTGAGGTTTGGTAGGATAAGCACTTTTTGTGGATATTTTGGCAATGTCGAATTCTCTGACTTCGGTGATGGTTAGGTTAGGTTGGGTTAGGTATTGTGAGGAAAGCACGTTTTGTGGATAGTTTCGCAATGTCAAATTCTTTGATTTCGGTGATGGTTAGGTTCAGATGGGTGAGGTTTGGTAGGATATGAACTTTTTGTGGAAATTTTGGCAATGTCGAATTCTCTGACTTCGGTGATGGTAAGGTTAGGTTAGGTTAGGTATTGTGAAGTAAGCACGTTTTGTGGATATTTTATCAATGTCCAATTCTTTGATTTCGGTGATGGTTAGGTTCAGATGGGTGAGGTTTGGTAGGATAAGCACTTTTTGTGGATATTTTGGCAATGTCGAATTTTCTAACTTCGGTGATGGTTAGGTTAGGTTGGGTTAGGTATTGTGAGGTAAGCACGTTTTGTTTATATTTTTGCAATGTCAATTTCTTTAATTTCGGTGATGGTTAGGTTGAGATGGGTGAGGTTTGGTAGGATAAGAACTTTTTGTGGAAATTTTGGCAATGTCGAATTCTCTGACTTCGGTGATGGTTAGGTTAGGTTGGGTTAGGTATTGTGAGGAAGGCACGTTTTGTGGATATTTTTTTATTGTCCAATTCTTTGATTTCGGTGATGGTTAGGTTCAGATGGGTGAGGTTTGGTAGGATAAGCACTTTTTGTGGATATTTTAGCAATGTCGAATTTTCTGACTTCGGTGATGGTTAGGTTAGGTTGGGTTAGGTATTGTGAGGGAAGCACGTTTTGTGGATAGTTTCGCAATGTCAAATTCTTTGATTTCGGTGATGGTTAGGTTCAGATGGGTGAGGTTTGGTAGGATATGAACTTTTTGTGGAAATTTTGGCAATGTCGAATTCTCTGACTTCGGTGATGGTAAGGTTAGGTTAGGTTAGGTATTGTGAAGTAAGCACGTTTTGTGGATATTTTATCAATGTCCAATTCTTTGATTTCGGTGATGGTTAGGGTCAGATGGGTGAGGTTTGGTAGGATAAGCACTTTTTGTGGATATTTTGGCAATGTCGAATTTTCTAACTTCGGTGATGGTTAGGTTAGGTTGGGTTAGGTATTGTGAGGTAAGCACGTTTTGTATATATTTTTGCAATGTCAATTTCTTTAATTTCGGTGATGGTTAGGTTGAGATGGGTGAGGTTTGGTAGGATAAGAACTTTTTGTGGAAATTTTGGCAATGTCGAATTCTCTGACTTCGGTGATGGTTAGGTTAGGTTGGGTTAGGTATTGTGAGGAAGGCACGTTTTGTGGATATTTTTTTATTGTCCAATTCTTTGATTTCGGTGATGGTTAGGTTCAGATGGGTGAGGTTTGGTAGGATAAGCACTTTTTGTGGATATTTTAGCAATGTCGAATTTTCTGACTTCGGTGATGGTTAGGTTAGGTTGGGTTAGGTATTGTGAGGGAAGCACGTTTTGTGGATAGTTTCGCAATGTCAAATTCTTTGATTTCGGTGATGGTTAGGTTCAGATGGGTGAGGTTTGGTAGGATAAGAACTTTTTGTGGAAATTTTGGCAATGTCGAATTCTCTGACTTCGGTGATGGTTAGGTTAGGTTGGGTTAGGTATTGTGAGGTAAGCACGTCTTGTGGATATTTTGGCAATGTCCAATTCTTTGATTTCGGTGATGGTTAGGTTCAGAAGGGTGAGGTTTGGTAGGATAAGAACTTTTTGTGGATATTTTGGCAATGTCGAATTCTCTGACTTCGGTGATGGTAAGGTTAGGTTAGGTAAGGTATTGTGAAGTAAGCACGTTTTGTGGATATTTAATCAATGTCCAATTCTTTGATTTCGGTGATGGTTAGGTTCAGATGGGTGAGGTTTGGTAGGATAAGCACTTTTTGTGGATATTTTGGCAATGTCGAATTTTCTAACTTCGGTGATGGTTAGGTTAGGTTGGGTTAGGTATTGTAAGGTATGCACGTTTTGTAGATATTTTCGCAATGTCAAATTCTTTAATTTCGGTGATGGTTAGGTTCAGATGGGTGAGGTTTGGTAGGATAAGAACTTTTTGTGGATATTTTGGCAATGTCGAATTCTCTGACTTCGGTGATGGTAAGGTTAGGTTGGGTTAGGTATTTTGAGGTAAGCACGTTTTGTGGATATTTAATCAATGTCCAATTCTTTGATTTCGGTGATGGTTAGGTTCAGATGGGTGAGGTTTGGTAGGATAAGCACTTTTTGTGGATATTTTGGCAATGTCGAATTCTCTGACTTCGGTGATGGTTAGGTTAGGCTGGGTTAGGTATTGTGAGGAAAGCACGTTTTGTGGATATTTTTTTAATGTCCAATTCTTTGATTTCAGTGATGGTTAGGTTCAGATGGGTGAGGTTTGGTAGGATAAGCACTTTTTGTGGATATTTTGGCAATGTCGAATTTTTTGACTTCGGTGATGGTTAGGTTTGGTTGGGTTAGGTATTGTGAGGGAAGCACGTTTTGTGGATATTTTCGCAATGTCAAATTCTTTGATTTCGGTGATGGTTAGGTTCAGATGGGTGAGGTTTGGTAGGATAAGAACTTTTTGTGGAAATTTTGGCAATGTCGAATTCTCTGACTTCGGTGATGGTTAGGTTAGGTTGGGTTAGGTATTGTGAGGAAGGCACGTTTTGTGGATATTTTTTTATTGTCCAATTCTTTGATTTCGGTGATGGTTAGGTTCAGATGGGTGAGGTTTGGTAGGATAAGCACTTTTTGTGGATATTTTGGCAATGTCGAATTTTCTGACTTCGGTGATGGTTAGGTTAGGTTGGGTTAGGTATTGTGAGGGAAGCACGTTTTGTGGATAGTTTCGCAATGTCAAATTCTTTGATTTCGGTGATGGTTAGGTTCAGAAGGGTGAGGTTTGGTAGGATAAGAACTTTTTGTGGATATTTTGGCAATGTCGAATTCTCTGACTTCGGTGATGGTAAGGTTAGGTTAGGTAAGGTATTGTGAAGTAAGCACGTTTTGTGGATATTTTATCAATGTCCATTTCTTTGATTTCGGTGATGGTTAGGTTCAGATGGGTGAGGTTTGGTAGGATAAGCACTTTTTGTGGATATTTTGGCAATGTCGAATTCTCTGACTTCGGTGATGGTAAGGTTAGGTTAGGTTAGGTATTGTGAAGTAAGCACGTTTTGTGGATATTTTATCAATGTCCAATTCTTTGATTTCGGTGATGGTTAGGTTCAGATGGGTGAGGTTTGGTAGGATAAGCACTTTTTGTGGATATTTTGGCAATGTCGAATTCTCTGACTTCGGTGATGGTAAGGTTAGGTTAGGTTAGGTATTGTGAAGTAAGCACGTTTTGTGGATATTTTATCAATGTCCAATTCTTTGATTTCGGTGATGGTTAGGTTAAGATGGGTGAGGTTTGGTAGGATAAGAACTTTTTGTGGAAATTTTGGCAATGTCGAATTCTCTGACTTCGGTGATGGTAAGGTTAGGTTAGGTTAGGTATTGTGAAGTAAGCACGTTTTGTGGATATTTTATCAATGTCCAATTCTTTGATTTCGGTGATGGTTAGGTTCAGATGGGTGAGGTTTGGTAGGATAAGCACTTTTTGTGGATATTTTGGCAATGTCGAATTCTCTGACTTCGGTGATGGTAAGGTTAGGTTAGGTTAGGTATTGTGAAGTAAGCACGTTTTGTGGATATTTTATCAATGTCCAATTCTTTGATTTCGGTGATGGTTAGGTTAAGATGGGTGAGGTTTGGTAGGATAAGAACTTTTTGAGGATATTTTGGCAATGTCGAATTTTCTGACTTCAGTGATGGTTAGGATAGGTTGGGTTAGGTATTGTGAGGTAAGCACGTCTTGTGGATATTTTGGCAATGTCCAATTCTTTGATTTCGGTGATGGTTAGGTTCAGAAGGGTGAGGTTTGGTAGGATAAGAACTTTTTGTGGATATTTTGGCAATGTCGAATTCTCTGACTTCGGTGATGGTAAGGTTAGGTTAGGTAAGGTATTGTGAAGTAAGCACGTTTTGTGGATATTAAATCAATGTCCAATTCTTTGATTTCGGTGATGGTTAGGTTCAGATGGGTGAGGTTTGGTAGGATAAGCACTTTTTGTGGATATTTTGGCAATGTCGAATTCTCTGACTTCGGTGATGGTTAGGTTAGGTTGGGTTAGGTATTGTGAGGGAAGCACGTTTTGTGGATAGTTTCGCAATGTCAAATTCTTTGATTTCGGTGATGGTTAGGTTCAGATGGGTGAGGTTTGGTAGGATAAGAACTTTTTGTGGATATTTTGGCAATGTCGAATTCTCTGACTTCGGTGATGGTAAGGTTAGGTTGGGTTAGGTATTTTGAGGTAAGCACGTTTTGTGGATATTTAATCAATGTCCAATTCTTTGATTTCGGTGATGGTTAGGTTCAGATGGGTGAGGTTTGGTAGGATAAGCACTTTTTGTGGATATTTTGGCAATGTCGAATTCTCTGACTTCGGTGATGGTTAGGTTAGGCTGGGTTAGGTATTGTGAGGAAAGCACGTTTTGTGGATATTTTTTTAATGTCCAATTCTTTGATTTCGGTGATGGTTAGGTTCAGATGGGTGAGGTTTGGTAGGATAAGCACTTTTTGTGGATATTTTGGCAATGTCGAATTTTTTGACTTCGGTGATGGTTAGGTTTGGTTGGGTTAGGTATTGTGAGGGAAGCACGTTTTGTGGATATTTTCGCAATGTCAAATTCTTTGATTTCGGTGATGGTTAGGTTCAGATGGGTGAGGTTTGGTAGGATAAGAACTTTTTGTGGAAATTTTGGCAATGTCGAATTCTCTGACTTCGGTGATGGTTAGGTTAGGTTGGGTTAGGTATTGTGAGGAAAGCACGTCTTGTGGATATTTTGGCAATGTCCAATTCTTTGATTTCGGTGATGGTTAGGTTCAGATGGGTGAGGTTTGGTAGGATAAGCACTTTTTGTGGATATTTTGGCAATGTCGAATTTTCTAACTTCGGTGATGGTTAGGTTAGGTTGGGTTAGGTATTGTGAGGGAAGCACGTTTTGTGGATATTATCGCAATGTCAAATTCTTTGATTTAGGTGATGGTTAGGTTCAGATGGGTGAGGTTTGTTAGGATAAGAACTTTTTGTGGAAATTTTGGCAATGTCGAATTCTCTGACTTCGGTGATGGTAAGGTTAGGTTAGGTTAGGTATTGTGAAGAAAGCACGTTTTGTGGATATTTTATCAATGTCCAATTCTTTGATTTCGGTGATGGTTAGGTTCAGATGGGTGAGGTTTGGTAGGATAAGCACTTTTTGTGGATATTTTGGCAATGTCGAATTTTCTAACTTCGGTGATGTTTAGGTTAGGTTGGGTTAGGTATTGTCAGGTAAGCACGTTTTGTAGATATTTTCGCAATGTCAAATTCTTTAATTTCGGTGATGGTTAGGTTTAGATGGGTGAGGTTTGGTAAGATAAGAACTTTTTGTGGAAATTTTGGCAATGTCGAATTCTCTGACTTCGGTGATGAATAGGTTAGGTTGGGTTAGGTATTGTGAGGTAGGCACGTTTTGTGGATATTTTTTTATTGTCCAATTCTTTGATTTCGGTGATGGTTAGGTTCAGATGGGTGAGGTTTGGTAGGATAAGCACTTTTTGTGGATATTTTGGCAATGTCGAATTCTCTGACTTCGGTGATGGTTAGGTTAGGTTGGGTTAGGTATTGTGAGGGA
>NC_135364.1:32485000-32490000 GCF_051622035.1 Arctopsyche grandis | reverse complement strand
AGAATTTTTAGAAAAAGCTTACCAAGATGATTGTTTCTACGTGAAGCTAAGGAGTCAAAGCCCAAGGAGCCCATGACAAACTTACTAGGAAATAAGTAGGGATAGCGCCCAAACTCTCTCATGTAGAGATAGCGAAGAAATTTTCTTTGCACCCTCTCTAACATTAGCGTGTACCTTAAATGATTAGGACTCCATATGGCCGAACCAGATTCAAGCAAACTGCGCACCAATGTAGTATACAGTAAACGCGTCACTCTGGTGCTATTAAAGGCGCGTGAGTTTCTGATGACGAAGCCTAAAGTTTTTGTAGCCCTATTGCACACATCTTGGATATGAGAATTAAAATTCCAGATATTTGAAAAAGTAATTCCCAAATCCTTGATATGTGTGTGACGGGCAAGAATAGAGCCATCAATATTGTAACCAAATTCAATTGATGATCGAGATCTGGAAAAAGAGACAATGTGACACTTTTCAACGCTTATCGGAAGACAATTTGAGTGTGACCAAATAACGAGTGAATCTAAATCGCTCTGTAGCAGTAGAGCATCGGAAGAAGATTCAACGCACCTAAAAAGTTTTAGATCATCTGCATATAATAAGAAGTTGCAGTTGTGGAATATTTCCCTAATATCATTAACAAATAAAATGAATAGTAAGGGGCCAAGATTAGAACCCTGTGGAACACCAGAGCAGGTTGGGTATTCAACAGAAGAATAAATTCCATATTTTACAAACTGACGTCGATCCTTGAGATAATTTGTGAATAACTGAGAGAGACCATATGAGAAACCATAACCAATTAGTTTATTGATAAGGATGGAGTGATTTACTTTGTCGAAAGCCTTTTCGAAATCCGTGTAAACAGTATCTGTTTGAATATTAGCATCCAAGGAACCTGTTACAAAACCAGAAAATGACAACAAATTTGTGGTCGTTGAACGTTGTGGACGAAATCCATGTTGCTGATCAATAATCATACTCTGGCAATGATTGAAAATATACCTATGAAGTATAATTTCAAAAAGTTTTGCAGAAGAGGATATTATAGCAACCGGGCGATAGTTTCTAATGGAATACTTATCACCTTTTTTATGGATCGGAGTTACTTTCGAACACTTCCATGATACAGGAAAAACTGAAGTCTTCAGCATTAGATTAAAAATAAAAATCAATGGAGGCGAGAGTCCAGGCTCACTACCCTTTAAAATGAAATCTGGAATGAAATCTGGTCCAAAAGATTTAATATTTTTAATTTTACCAAAACCGTAGCGTAAATCAGATAAATGGAACTTGTCAACAGACAATAATGGAAACATGGAGGAATCTAAACTAGGGGAAGTCATAACAGTAGTCGAATCAAAAACCGAATGAAAATAGTTAGCAAAGGCATTTGCGATGCTGTCATGACCAATAAAGTCCTCATCCATATCGTGCATTTTCGTAAGTTTTGAATCTATAATTCGTTTGCTGTTGATGAAGCTCCATTTAGGTGATGGTTAGGTTCAGATGGGTGAGGTTTGTTAGGATAAGAACTTTTTGTGGAAATTTTGGCAATGTCGAATTCTCTGACTTCGGTGATGGTAAGGTTAGGTTAGGTTAGGTATTGTGAAGTAAGCACGTTTTGTGGATATTTTATCAATGTCCAATTCTTTGATTTCGGTGATGGTTAGGTTCAGATGGGTGAGGTTTGGTAGGATAAGCACTTTTTGTGGATATTTTGGCAATGTCGAATTTTCTAACTTCGGTGATGGTTAGGTTAGGTTGGGTTAGGTATTGTCAGGTAAGCACGTTTTGTAGATATTTTCGCAATGTCAAATTCTTTAATTTCGGTGATGGTTAGGTTTAGATGGGTGAGGTTTGGTAGGATAAGATCTTTTTGTGGAAATTTTGGCAATGTCGAATTCTCTGACTTCGGTGATGGTAAGGTTAGGTTGGGTTAGGTATTGTGAGGTAGGCACGTTTTGTGGATATTTTTTTATTGTCCAATTCTTTGATTTCGGTGATGGTTAGGTTCAGATGGGTGAGGTTTGGTAGGATAAGCACTTTTTGTGGATATTTTGGCAATGTCGAATTCTCTGACTTCGGTGATGGTTAGGTTAGGTTGGGTTAGGTATTGTGAGGAAAGCACGTTTTGTGGATAGTTTCGCAATGTCAAATTCTTTGATTTCGGTGATGGTTAGGTTCAGATGGGTGAGGTTTGGTAGGATATGAACTTTTTGTGGAAATTTTGGCAATGTCGAATTCTCTGACTTCGGTTATGGTAAGGTTAGGTTAGGTTAGGTATTGTGAAGTAAGCACGTTTTGTGGATATTTTATCAATGTCCAATTCTTTGATTTCGGTGATGGTTAGGGTCAGATGGGTGAGGTTTGGTAGGATAAGCACTTTTTGTGGATATTTTGGCAATGTCGAATTTTCTAACTTCGGTGATGGTTAGGTTAGGTTGGGTTAGGTATTGTCAGGTAAGCACGTTTTGTAGATATTTTCGCAATGTCAAATTCTTTAATTTCGTGATGGTTAGGTTAAGATGGGTGAGGTTTGGTAGGATAAGAACTTTTTGTGGATATTTTGGCAATGTCGAATTCTCTGACTTCGGTGATGGTAAGGTTAGGTTAGGTTAGGTATTGTGAAGTAAGCACGTTTTGTGGATATTTTATCAATGTCCAATTCTTTGATTTCGGTGATGGTTAGGGTCAGATGGGTGAGGTTTGGTAGGATAAGCACTTTTTGTGGATATTTTGGCAATGTCGAATTTTCTAACTTCGGTGATGGTTAGGTTAGGTTGGGTTAGGTATTGTGAGGTAAGCACGTTTTGTATATATTTTTGCAATGTCAAATTCTTTAATTTCGGTGATGGTTAGGTTGAGATGGGTGAGGTTTGGTAGGATAAGAACTTTTTGTGGAAATTTTGGCAATGTCGAATTCTCTGACTTCGGTGATGGTTAGGTTAGGTTGGGTTAGGTATTGTGAGGAAGGCACGTTTTGTGGATATTTTTTTATTGTCCAATTCTTTGATTTCGGTGATGGTTAGGTTCAGATGGGTGAGGTTTGGTAGGATAAGCACTTTTTGTGGATATTTTGGCAATGTCGAATTTTCTGACTTCGGTGATGGTTAGGTTAGGTTGGGTTAGGTATTGTGAGGGAAGCACGTTTTGTGGATAGTTTCGCAATGTCAAATTCTTTGATTTCGGTGATGGTTAGGTTCAGATGGGTGAGGTTTGGTAGGATAAGAACTTTTTGTGGAAATTTTGGCAATGTCGAATTCTCTGACTTCGGTGATGGTTAGGTTAGGTTGGGTTAGGTATTGTGAGGTAAGCACGTTTTGTGGATATTTTCGCAATGTCAAATTCTTTGATTTCGGTGATGGTTAGGTTCAGATGGGTGAGGTTTGGTAGGATAAGAACTTTTTGTGGAAATTTTGGCAATGTCGAATTCTCTGACTTCGGTGATGGTTAGGTTAGGTTGGGTTAGGTATTGTGAGGAAAGCACGTCTTGTGGATATTTTGGCAATGTCCAATTCTTTGATTTCGGTGATGGTTAGGTTCAGATGGGTGAGGTTTGGTAGGATAAGCACTTTTTGTGGATATTTTGGCAATGTCGAATTCTCTGACTTCGGTGATGGTTAGGTTAGGTTGGGTTAGGTATTGTAAGGTAAGCACGTTTTGTAGATATTTTCGCAATGTCAAATTCTTTGATTTCGGTGATGGTTAGGTTCAGAAGGGTGGGGTTTGGTAGGATAAGAACTTTTTGTGGATATTTTGGCAATGTCGAATTCTCTGACTTCGGTGATGGTAAGGTTAGGTTAGGTAAGGTATTGTGAAGTAAGCACGTTTTGTGGATATTTAATCAATGTCCAATTCTTTGATATCGGTGATGGTTAGGTTCAGATGGGTGAGGTTTGGTAGGATAAGCACTTTTTGTGGATATTTTGGCAATGTCGAATTTTCTAACTTCGGTGATGGTTAGGTTAGGTTGGGTTAGGTATTGTAAGGTAAGCACGTTTTGTAGATATTTTCGCAATGTCAAATTCTTTAATTTCGGTGATGGTTAGGTTCAGATGGGTGAGGTTTGGTAGGATAAGAACTTTTTGTGGATATTTTGGCAATGTCGAATTCTCTGACTTCGGTGATGGTAAGGTTAGGTTGGGTTAGGTATTTTGAGGTAAGCACGTTTTGTGGATATTTAATCAATGTCCAATTCTTTGATTTCGGTGATGGTAAGGTTCAGATGGGTGAGGTTTGGTAGGATAAGCACTTTTTGTGGATATTTTGGCAATGTCGAATTCTCTGACTTCGGTGATGGTTAGGTTAGGCTGGGTTAGGTATTGTGAGGAAAGCACGTTTTGTGGATATTTTTTTAATGTCCAATTCTTTGATTTCGGTGATGGTTAGGTTCAGATGGGTGAGGTTTGGTAGGATAAGCACTTTTTGTGGATATTTTGGCAATGTCGAATTTTTTGACTTCGGTGATGGTTAGGTTTGGTTGGGTTAGGTATTGTGAGGGAAGCACGTTTTGTGGATATTTTCGCAATGTCAAATTCTTTGATTTCGGTGATGGTTAGGTTCAGATGGGTGAGGTTTGGTAGGATAAGAACTTTTTGTGGAAATTTTGGCAATGTCGAATTCTCTGACTTCGGTGATGGTTAGGTTAGGTTGGGTTAGGTATTGTGAGGAAAGCACGTCTTGTGGATATTTTGGCAATGTCCAATTCTTTGATTTCGGTGATGGTTAGGTTCAGATGGGTGAGGTTTGGTAGGATAAGCACTTTTTGTGGATATTTTGGCAATGTCGAATTTTCTAACTTCGGTGATGGTTAGGTTAGGTTGGGTTAGGTATTGTGAGGGAAGCACGTTTTGTGGATATTATCGCAATGTCAAATTCTTTGATTTAGGTGATGGTTAGGTTCAGATGGGTGAGGTTTGTTAGGATAAGAACTTTTTGTGGAAATTTTGGCAATGTCGAATTCTCTGACTTCGGTGATGGTAAGGTTAGGTTAGGTT